>NW_007260366.1:372880-391645 GCF_000164805.1 Carlito syrichta
AGATGAGGTCTCGCTGCCCAGGCGGGTCTCGAACCCGCGGACTCATGCAATCCACTCACCTCAGCCTCCCAAAGGCGCGGGATTACAGGCTGAGCCACCAAGCCCGGCTGTGTTTACTTTTAATGGTGTGCTTTTTCCTACTAGTGACTCAATCTAAGTAGCACCTTTAAAACCCACATGGTAATTTTTCAGATTTTTACCAAGGTTAAAAAAAAAAAAAAAAAAAAAAGGCAAGGCTTTTTGTTGTTTCTAGAGAGGGTGTAGCGGAGTCAGTCTTCATGATTCTTAAAAATGTACTCTCAGAAAGAGACTCAAGACAACTATAGACAATAGAAGCCCTATAGGGATGGGACATTTTTAGACAAAACTTCCCCAAGAGCTTGACAGTTTTGAAACAAAAAGTGTGCTGCTAAACTCTTAAGTGTCCCAGACCCCCAGTTTTTTCAGACTGGCCGCCTGAAACGAACCTGAACAGTGGAGACTAAGAGTCAGCGTTTCCTGCTGGTCACAAAGTCAAACTCTCAAGGACGTGAGATAAGAGGGAGACTTCATCTGGTTTTTGTTTCAGGGAATCAAAGTCAAGTTTTTCTTAACAGATGCTAGTCTTGTTAGCACCTCTAAACTGACTGGTCTGCAAGCCCAGCTTGAACAGCAGACTCATAAGGTTCTAGGCCCATGTTCTACCCTATGGTATGACTCTTTGTGATAGGATGACATGGAAAGACAGAGACAAAAGAAAACAGGAACCAAAAAATTGTTTCTGAGAGGAAAAGGTTTTTAAAAAAAACCCTATAAATATTCATATCAAAAAGTACCAAAAGTACAGAGTTGTTATATCCCCAAACCAGTCACAAATTCTTTCTTTTTCCCATTATTCAAAACCTTGCAGATGAGGCAAACAGTAATTTTAACCATCCTCTCACTGGAGTGTGCAGAGAGAGAAGGTAGGAGCCTGTTTGGCAAAAAAAATTCTCTCCCCCTTGCTGGTAAAAGATGATCCTGGGTTCCTCTCACTATGAATTCTACTTACACACATACAAATAAATAAAAGTGCTGTGGCTTTCGCTTCTATTAACTAGCAGTACTAACCTGTCAGTTTACACAAAATGGATTGTATCCAAACAGTTGGTTTTATGTCATCACCAGCAGAAAAGTAGCAGGAGATTTAAAAGAGGAAGAAAGGAAAACTAGATAAATAGAGAACTTAGGAGACTCCATGTTTACACTCTATAGTTGCATGTCAAACTTTGAGCTCTGATTTTTTTTGTGTGGTGTCATTTGTTCATCAGTTTTCAAATGTCACAAGAACAGATCATAATATGTAAACAGGGGGGCAGGGAGGGGAAGGGAGGTGGGATTAACGGTAGTCAATATCTGTCTGGGGACGGGGGCACACCTCATCAACAAAGGTACCTGCACAATGCATATTTGTATACCTAACCCTTAACTGTACCCCACAATTTTAAAATAAAAAATATGTATTAAAAATATGTAAACAACTGAAGTACTAGAAAATCTGGCATGCCCTTGAACTTTTCCATTTATACAAATACTTGCAAGTAGATACACAAAATAACCATTGGGGTGCCCAAAGTGATTTGTTTTGCTTGCCTGTTTTCATGTTTGGAGGACACAAAGATGAGTGAATTGAGATTAATTTTAGGAAAAAATGCAATGCTGACGACCCTTTAACATGCACTTCTGAAATCAAAATTAGGATTCACAAGCAAACAATTTTCCAGTAAAAATCCAGCTCAGAATAAACCAAATGACCACCAACTAAGCAGGGCATAGGGCTCAAGAGAGGTTACCAAGTCCACCCAAGGAGAAGCTTGACGTCATTGAGAGGGGAGTTAATAGGCCCCTGCTGGTACCTGAGCTCTGCGCTCAGGTGATTCCTTTGAGGGTCCTTAGTCTTCTCTGAGGCCCCATGTTCAGCATCATTTATGCTGATGAAAGATGTAAAAGTCCATAAAATATTTAAGAAAGCCAAATGAGCCAAATGTGAGTGACCTAGGCCTGTGGTACCATCCCAAGTGTTCTCAGAATGTGTGCCTAAATTGGTTGAATTAGACCTGGGTTATATGCCTTTTAAGGAGACAGAAGTTATAAAATCATAAATAAACACAGTTTACATTGGTTAGGTCCAGGAAGGTGGGATGTCTCCAAGTGGTGGCTTGCAGGTCATAGGTAAATTCAAAGAATTGTTCTAAGAAGTTTTGAAATTAGTAAAGAAAATACCACTTTGAGATAAGGGAATGGTTTGGGGGTAATGAGTAAATTAAGTTTCTTGATATTTGTATGAAGCCTCATAGATGGCAGTTGTGAGAGAGAATAGATAGCAAAAATCTAGCTCCTCTGTGGATTCCTGGGAAGGATATTCTATGTATTTGCAAATTTCCCAAGAGATGTCTTTGCCAGATCATAAAATATTTTTTATTTCCATTTTTGTCTGTTAGGTGATGTTATGCCAGAGTCAGGCTGGAAAGTAACCCACATTATGTATGGTTAATAAAAACTCATCTCTGCAGGTCTCTTAGTTCAAAATTTGACAAGAGAGAGAAAAATAATTTCAGAGTTTAGTCATCAGATGTTTTGCCAGAGTCAGCCAGGAAAGTAAGCCACACTATATAGGGTTAATAAAAGCTCATATAGTGGGATTTCACAGTTTGTAGGACATGATTCCCCAAATGCTCTTGATAGGAGTTTGAGCAGAAAACTAGACCAGAGTTTCGTCATCACTTTCTAGCATGATCACCTGCTTTCAAGCCTGCTGGGCTAAAAGGTCTTCCCCTGGAGGGTGCACATCCAATGCCAGGTAGAGGTGAGCAAGCAAAAGTTCCTGGGTTGTGAAGCCGCTGTTGATCAAACTCCAGCAAGACCTAGTGGATCTTCTAGGAAGGGCTTCAGAACCAGAAGAGAAAGTTGCACCTGATTCAACCTGAACCACCAGGTGGTCTAATGGACATCAGTTCCTGGATAAGGGATCCAGGACAGGAGGCATCCACTCCCCACTTCCAAGTACACTGCAGGAGTTTAGTCAGCCCATAAATTCAGAAAGACTGTGACTAGGAAACACCCCAGACCCAGTACAGTCCCTCCAGTATTTAGCATCCCTTGAGCTGTTCTTGGCATGGGCCCTCCTGGTTGAGGCCAGCACTTTGTGGGAGTAGGGGTAAGGATGCTAGAAGAAGAAGGCACTGTGGGCCCCACAGAGTAAAGAGGAAGTCATTGCCCCCTTCTCCCACCTTGGGACAGCAGGAGTTTTGTCCTGATGTGTATGGACACCAGGGCCTATATAGGTGTGAGTGAGGCCTCTTTTGTTAATGAAGGAAGAACCTTTTTCTAGTGCCACTGTGGGCTTATGAATACCATGTGGGCCTGGTAGCTGGGTGGGGCCTGTGGGGGGTTAGCGGGCCTCTGACCCACTGCCACCTTCTTAGAGGGATCCACCCTGTGCTCTCAGTGTCCACACATGCCTAATTCTATACTATTTTTCCCTCATTGCCCTCTACCTGACTTTTCAAACTCAGTCTCTGCAGTGTCTCCCTAGGCCCTCAAGGACCCTAGGATGAAATTGCAGGGAGTGATGACTCTACTACCTGTCTTTGCATAAGGTTGGCAGTCCCTGGCCTTTGCTGGCACCTAGCAGGCAAGGTGGGTGGGCAGGTCAGGGGTCAGTCCTTGGTCAAATGCAGAACGCGTTCCTCCTTCTCACCACACACCAGCGGAGCCCCTGGTTATGACTGGCCTAGGCCTTCCCTGTGTCCCCCTAGTGCCACATTGGACCAGATTGAAGGGAACACTTTTGCAGATGGCTTGATCTGTTGTCACCACCCAGATAAAACTAGAGCCAACCAGTTGTTGCCCTTGAAACAGGGACAGAGCCTAGTGTTGAGACTGCTATGATCAGCCTGGAGACTCAGGCAGCTCTCAGCACTGGGTGGTCCCCCAAAAGCACAGCAGCCATAATTAAAGGGCTGGAGGTCAGGCCAGGAGTACACCTGACCTTAGGACCCCCACAGGGACAGATTCTGATCTGTAGGGTCCCTGTGTGGGATGAAGGCTGTGCGGGAGTCAAGTGCAGGTCCTCCTGGTGGCAGGATCTGGTGGGCACTGTTAATTTGAGACCAGTTTAGGTGGGACAGGCAGAATTGGTCCCTGTCAGGGAGCCAGGCGCATGCGTGATCAAAGTGGGCAGCTAAGCTTTCAAATGTAATGATGGTACAATCAGTCCTGCTGGGTGTGGGAAGGTGGCCTACCTTGTACCCAGTTTTATGGGCAGCCTGGGCCTACCATGTATCCAGCTTCAGCCCCAAGCCCAGACCACCTTTTGACACTGGACATTAGAGGGCCCTGGTGGGAAGTCCTGGGAGTGATGACCAGGTGGCATTTTCCTGGGTCTCAGTCCTTGGTAGACCCTCAGGACCAGCGAGTCTCTGGGCAGCGAAAGAGGTCCAGAGATCACCTGTGTCCATCTGCTCCTGGGGATGTGACTCCGCCCCACTTTCTCTTCCCTTGGGGGAGGTGCCAGGGCTTCTCACCTATTCTGTGGCTCTACCTCTGACCCAGTCCCCTGGTGACTCTGAAGGCTTCCTCCCCCCAGCTTGGGTCCTCATCTGTAAGATGGGGGTCCCAGACCCCCTGCAGTCAGAAGCCCACCACTAGCCACTTTTTGGAGTCTACATGGGCCCCTTGCCCTGCCCCATAACCCTACAATACCCCCATCTTGCCAGTCAAAAAGTCAGAAACTGAAAAATATCTGTTTGTTCAAGACTTATGGGCCATGAATGAGGCTGTGCAGGATATTCTCCCAGCTTTGCCCAATTGTACATCATTCTGACCAACCATTTTAGAACTTAAAGATGTATTTTTTTGTGTCCCCCTTAGCCTGGAATCCCAAGAGTTGTTTTCCTTTGAATGGGATAATCCTGTCCTATGAAAGGGGACAATATTGCTGGGAAGTTTTGCTTCAGAGATTCAAGAACCCTCCCATTATTTTTTGGTGTATTGTTAAGACCTGAGGTATTTACATTTAGAAATGAATACTGTCATATAATATATGGATATATCTTGATGGTAATTCCCTCTAAAGAGGAGTCTGATGAACATATTGTCATCATTCTAAACTTTCTAACTAAAAGAGACTATAGCTTCTCAAAACAAAACAAAACAAAAATCCCAGATTAAAAAAAGAAAGTCTAATACCGTGGCTACTTGATTTCTCAGAAACAGAGAAGACTTCTCCAGGACAGAAATATGGCTCTTTGTCAAATGCTTTCTTAGGCCCAAACACAGTTATGTGAATTCTTGAGAATGGTAGGACTCTTTCATATACAAATTTCCAATGTTGATATTGTAGTAGTAATGCCCTTGTATGAGAGTCTGCCAGAGCCAGAGTTGGACCACTTGAATGGGATGTCAATGCAACCAGGCCCTCAACAAATGAAAAGAATCACCAGTCGTTGCTTTAGCCCTGTCAAACTTGGTAAACTTTTTGGCTTATCTGTTCATGAAAGACAGAAAATAACCATGAGAGTACTTACACAAATGCCAGGACCACTGAGAAAGGTGGTGGCTTATTTTTCCAAACAGGTTAACATGATGACCAGAAGATGACCTCATGTCTTAGGGCAGTGTCTGTTAATATAAGCCAAGAACTAACCACAGGTTGTATTTTAATGATCTGGGTCTCCATCTGTTGCCCAGCATGCTGAAAACAAAGGGACACCATTGACTTACAGATGGGAGGATGATATAATATTAACTGTATCAAAAGTTGTATATTGTATGCTGGTGGATAGCCCAAGCATACATATCAAGGCGTGCCAGATCCTTAACTCTGCTCCACTTTTGCCCACAAGAAGCTTCTCCTATACTGATGGTCAACCAGCACTGATGAAATATATTCCAGTCAATAGGACCTGGAAAGCAAACCCCTTCAGACCTTTGAAGAAGTCTAGTTCATAGATGGAAGTAGCCTCATAATAGGGGGCCAGCAAAAAGCAAGATATGCAATGATATCCTTACTTGGGGCTAAGGCTAACAGCCTACCTCCTGGGATGCTGGCTTAGGTCAGTAGCCCTGATCTAAATGCTGACCTTAGGGCAAAGCAAGATCCTAATCATCTACACAGACTGCAAGCATGTTTTCTCTGTAACCCTTGCCCACGTGGTGATTTGGAAAGGAAAAGGCCTCCTGATTGTGGACAATAAGGAGATTAAGCATACAAAAAAATTACAACTGTTGCAGATAGTACAGTTACCTCAAATCATTGTGGTGGTCCACTGTTGGGGTCACCAGAAGGGGAATTTTGAGTTTATAAAATGAAATCACCTCACAGATGCAGCTAAGAAGGCACACAAACAAGCAAGCTTTTGTAAATTACCTGGATTCCAGTTTTGCCACCTCACAATTACTAGATCCCGTACCCCCCTCAGAAATTAGAAAGGCCAAATGGGAAGAGTATTTCTCACATTTAAATTTGGAAGATTGGGCTTTTAATAAGGAAGGAATCTAGATTCCTGAACTCCTATGGCTTGGCTATAATTAAATATACCATAAATCATCACACAATGACAAAACCTTATGCAGCTGGTTGATGAGGGTAATAAAAGTACCTGACCTAAGAGGTAAAGTCTCTAATGGTGACTCTAAAGTATACAAGATAATCCTTGAACCAGGCTTCTCATGCTCCCACTCTCACAAGCTGTCCACTAAGTGGGGGAGGTGGGAGCATACTGGAATAAATCTGCCAAATAGACTTTACAATGATACTCCAGACACTTGGAATCTTTAGGACCCTACTGGTTTGTGTGGACACTTCACTAACTGGACAGAAGAAAACAAGTTAAGGTAGTCAGAACTTTACTCAAAGACATTATTCCAAGGTTTGGCTTATCCCAATTGATACAGAGTGACAGAGGATCTGCCTTAATTTTCAAAGTGACCCTGGGGACATCTTCCATGTTGGAAATAAAATGGAGATAAACATATCCTGGAAAGAGGAAAACAAGTTTATTAATTTTGCAGGCAGCCCTTGGGGCTAGGGCATGCATGGAGGGAGAAGAGGTTTTAACTTTATCATTTAGCTATGCTTATTTATCATTTAGCCATGCTCATATCCTAACAGAATTCAGATCCCGATCTCAATTCTACCCTTGTGGCCATTTATTAGTTTTATACAGATGATTCCACTAGGGCAGAAAACATACAAAAGGAGCCTCAAGATTCCTAGTACTGGGCACTAAGCGTGAAATCCACACTTAAAACTAAAAACACAGTCACATTACTCACATTATGTAAAAATTTAACCAATAAAATTCGTATATTATTGGAATCATTTTTTTCTTTCTCATTGGCCTTCCACTTGGCTTCACCAGACACTGATGTGTCCCCCTCTCATCTACCTGGAAAGTTTCAATTCTTTACCTATTCCTTTCATAACTGTCTCCCTTCCCTCTTAATTTGCATTTGGATTTATCCCCAGAAACAATGGTGAGCATCCAACAACAACACAGCATACTATAATCTTTGTTTGCTGTTGAAAACCTAAATGAACAAACTATTTTGTAAAACAATTCTTGCTACAATATTGCATGAGAAAGGAAAAGAAGAAAACACATGGAGACAGTCCAGAAAATGAAAGGTACTTTCCCACTATTTAAGAAAAAGAGAATGCCAGTGTAACTCATGCCTCAACAGTCAGGGCCATGAACAGGAAACGTTTTCTTCACTGTGGACAAGCGCACAAGTTGTCTAAAGCAGAGGCAACATCTCTCCTTTGGATCCTGAGGAGCTCAAGCTCTTCTAAAAAAAAAAAAAACAAAAAAACTGCCAAAGTCTGGATTTGTGCAACACAAACATGCATATACCCAGAAAGGTCAGAAAACCCAGGTTCATGCACCCTCTGCCGGCCTTGAGATACAGGGCAAGATGCTTGATCACTGCTCAGAGGCAGACCTGTAGCCGAGTCACTGAAATTCCGTGTTCTGATTATTCAATTCCTTACTTCTGGAAATTATGATAGAAATAATGAGGAAACTGTAAGGTCAACGCACAAATTTAATTGAATTCCTCTATGCTGGCAATGAACAAGTGGAATTTAAAACAAAATGCCATTTGCAAAATGGTCCAAAATAGTTTGGTTTTGGTACAAAATGAAACATCCAAGCAACAAATTCATCCTGTCAGAAGTTGTTTCATGCAGTCAGAAGAGGGAGCTTATGGGGCCCTCTGCTGGCCATAGGGGTGAAGTACAGAAATTTGGGGGCCATGCATCACCTCAGTTTGTTCTGCTGAATCACTAAAATTTGATGCTCTGGTTTTTCAGTATCTCAGTTTTGGAAATTTTAACTGATATATAATACATTCTGTTGTGTCTTAATGGAAAATTATTTCTATGACCAGAAGTGAAATACAACGTAAATATACAAAAACCAACCATTTACCTATATAAAACCAATGTACAAATGGAATTTTAAATTTAAAGAGCTACAACAGTCAGATTCTCACCTGAATCACAGAACAAATCACAGCAGCCTCCAGATGCAGTGGGGAAGGTGAATGAGGTAAATTGAGAAATTCTGTGTCCTTGTCACAGACTTGGAGGAGACCCTGCACCTCATGAGACTCAAGTCTTTCACGGGAAACGTCTTTACTTCCTGTCAGGCTCTGCTGAATCCCACATGGAATGGTGCAGGGGCGGGGGGAATAAACCTGATCAGCTTCAATTGTTATCATATCCCAGGAAGTCAAATCTTTTCGGGGGCTGCTTTCTAGCTGGCCTGTGAGGGGATAGGCTTTAAGGGCAAATTCTGCAGTGTTCTTTGCTGGGGTGGGCTTCCCTGAGAACACTGGAGGTGCTGAGGGTAGTGCACTTTGTCATTGAAATGTAGACTGCTTGAGGTTAGGGTGTGGATGTGGATGGGGACTTGTTGCCCTAGCAAATTTCACTTCAGCAACCTTTCACTTCCAAGGTAAACTCTTATATGCCTCACCCTGCACAACAATATTACCACAGTGCCCCTGTGCTCCCTCTCAAGAGTGTATCCAGGAGTGCACATCATTGGGGAACTTGAGCATTTTTCTTCCTACAGCCCCCTTGAAGGCTCAAGGCAGCCTCACCTTCTGCCAAGGTTGGCTGGACGTTTCTTTGGAGCAACACATACTTAGCAGAAAGCCTGCAGACAACATTGCAGCTGGCTCTTTCCTGCAAGCACCATCTCCTGCCTGGAGAGCAGCAGCACAGCCTGTTACATCCAATATAAAACCTCAGCTTTGGGGAAGATCTGATCCCAGACCCCAGCTATACCACAATCCAAGCCACTTTGGCCACTCAGACACCTTGAGTCTGTGCAGGTACCCAGCACAGAACAACTCACCACACCATGACTATGAATAACCAAGAGTATCCTACAGTGTCTATGGCATCCCACTGCCAAACTCAAGTGAGAAGAAACTGTCTACTAAAATGAGAAAAAAAATTCTGACAATATGAAAAAACAGTTCTTTAGCACCCCTAAAAGGCCACACTAACTCTTCAGCAACAGACACTACTCAAAGTGAAATATTTGAAATTCCAGAGACAGAATTCAAAAGGTTAATTATAAAATTGCTCAGGAGATTCAGGAGACAGCTGAAAACCAATATAAAGAAATCAAAATAAACAATTCCATGACATAAATGAAAAATTCTCCAAAGAGATAGACACCTTAAACAACAACAAAAAGCTAAAATTTTAGAAATGAAAGAATTATATTTAGAAGTACAAAATGTAGTGGAAAGTTTTAACAGTAGACTAGAACAAATAGAAGAAAGGATCTCAGGATTTGAAGACAAGGCTTTTGAATTACTCCAATCAGTCAACAGTAAAGAAAAAAGAATCAAGAGATTGAAACAAAGTTTCCAAAAAATGTATAATTATGTAAATAATTCAAATCTAAGAATCATAGGTATTCTTGAGGAAGAGCACAATAGGTTTGGAAAACCTATTTTAGGGAATAATGGAAGAAAACTTACAAGGCCTAGCCATAGATTTAAACATCCAGATACAAGAAGCCCAAAGAATCCCTATAAGATTCATGGCAAAAAAGGTAATCTCTAAAGCATATCATCATCATATTATGCAAATTAATGTGAAGGAAGTAATTTTCAAAGCACTTGACAAAAGCATCAAATAATTTACAAAGGCAAACTTCACAGACTAACAACAGGTTTTTAGAAAAAAGCTCTACAAGCCGGAAGTGATGGGGGCCTCATCTGAAATCTCCTCAAGCAGAATACCAGTCAGTGAAGAATTTTGTATCTCGCAAAACTAAGTTTTATAAGTAAAGGAGAAATTAAATCTTTCTCAGACAAGCAAATGCTAAGGGAATTTGTCATTACTAGACCAGTTCTACAACAAATACTCAGAAGACTTCTAAATACTGAAACAAATATTGAAATACATTAGTAAAAAAAACACTGAAAATTATAAAGCTCACAAGACTTACAAAACAACACAATAGAGATAAATAAATAAAGTAACCAGATAGCATAATGAATGAAATTGTACCATATATATCTCATTATTTACCTTGGACATAAATGCTCTCAATGCCCCACTAAAAAGATATAGACTGGCAGAATGGAAAAAAAAGTACATAATCCATATAACTCCTGCCTTCAAGTGACCCACCCACTTAACACACAAAGATTCCTATAGATTTATGGTAAGGGGTGAGAAAAAGCATTCCATGCAAATTTTTAAAAAGACAAAAATGGTTATTATGTAATGATAAAGAAAACATAACAATTTTAAATCTATATGCACCTCACACCACATCCCCCAGTGTTATAAAACAAACTCCACTAGACCAAGAGGAAAAAAAAAAAAAGAGAGAGAGAGATAGCAATACAAAAATAGTGGGAGATTTCAACACTTTACTAAAAACAATAGACATGTCATCATGCACAAAGTCAACAAAGAAACACTGGAGTTTATTTATTTATTTTAAAGATGTGGGGATACAATTCAAGGTTAGGCATACAAATATTCATTATGCAGGTACCCTATTTGATGAGGTGTGTCCCTCCCTCCCCTGGCAGTTTTCTTCAACTGCCAATCCCATCACCTTCTCTTGGCAGTTTCCCACTACTGCCAATTCCTTTCTCATAGTATTATAATAATTGTTGAAGGTTCACTTATGAGTGAAAACATATGGTACTCTGTTCTTTGTTTCTGTGATAGATCACTGAGCACGATAGACTCTAAATCCATCCAAGTTGCTGTGAAGTCCATAGAAACACGGGAGTTATAGACCCTAGAGCAAATGGAACTAACAGACATTGACAGAACACTTCAACTCCAAATTGATGAGAATATAAATTTTTCTCATCAGTACATGGAATATTCCCCAAGAAAGACCATATGATAGGCCACAAAAGAAGTCATAATTAATTTTAAAAATCAAAATCATATCAAGCACCTTCTCAGACCACAGTGGAATAAAAGCAGAACTTAACTCCTAGAAGAACTCATGAAAACAAACAAAAACATAGAAGTTAAAAAGTCTTCTCCTGGGTAATCTTTGGGTCAACAATAAAATCAAGAAAGAAATTTAAATATTTCTCAAAATAAATGTCAATATGAAACGTGTTATAAAAACCTCTGGAATATAACCAAAACTGTGCTCAGAAGAACATTTATAGTGAGCCTGTGAGTTCGAGACCCATGTGGACAGTGAGACCTCATCTCTACAATAAATAAAAAAATCAGCTGGGCATGGTAGCGCATGCCTGTAATTCCTGCTACTCGAAAGGCTGAGGCGGAAGGATCGCCGGAGCCCAGTAGGCGAGGCTGCGGTGGCCAAGAGCAGCCACTGCACTCCAGTCTGGGCAACTGAGACTCCAACTCAAAAAAAAAAAAAAGGCCTATATTAATAAGACTGAAAGATGGCATATTGACGACCTAACTGTTAGGGCACTGGACAGGGTGAAATAAAATGGATGGAGTAAGGGGTGCAGCACCGCCAGAGCTGGCAAGCCAGGGGTGCCACACTGGGAACCCAGAGATCCGAGTAGATGTAAAGAATTGCGACACACAAAAAGGTTTTAAAAAAAGTTTATTTAAAAGTAGATTAGAGAGAGAAAGAGAAGGAAGAAAGAATATTCACCTCCCCAAGGTGGGGGAGGGGGACAAAAGCCAGGAAGCATGGTGATAGCCATGGCTCAAAGACTACAGGGCCACACCAGGCTCTAGCAAGGCAATGGCTGCTGGTTGCTTGTGGTTGAGTCCCTTCAACCATTCCCCTTGATGAGGGAAGATCATTAGGGTGATTGGGTGGTGGTCTGCTTCCACATCATCACAAAGGGGCAGACAAATGCAGGTACTGACATCAGGTGATGGACAACAGGCAGATGGGTAGGTTAGCCACATGACTGCTGCTATGGTGGGGCTTATCTGTGTCATGTAGTTCACAGAGGGCTGATTAGGTTAACCCTAGGTGGGGAGGATTCCTGCAAGAGACTTGTTAGACATTTGCAACTCACAAACTGTTATGGCTTTGGCCTTGACAACGAATCAAAAGTTTGCTAGAGATTATTATGCTAAACCATGAATGGTTGGGCTGTCCTGGTCTTGCATCTAAAGGAGATTTGCCTAGGGGGGGTGGGAAAGGCTGATGTTTGTCCTGCAGTAGAATGTCTGAATGCTTTCTAATGGTTATACTGGGGCAAAAAGACTAAAGAATAAGCTAAGTTCCTTCTAGGTTTCTATAGGTACCTTTCACTAACATCACACCTCAAGGAGCAGGAAAATACAAACAAACCAAACCCAAGGCTAGCAGAAGAAAATAAATAACAAATATCAAAGCAGAACTGAATGAAATTCATATTTAAAAAAACATAGCACAGGCTGGGCTCAGAGGCTCAGCCTGTAATCCCAGCATTTTGGGAGGCTGAGGTGAGTGAATTGCCTGAGCCCGCGGGTTCAAGATCCGCCTGGGCAACTTGGTGAGACTTCATCTCTACAATAAATAAAAAATTAGCTGGTAGTGTGTGCCTGTGGTAGCGTGTGCCTGTGGTTCCAGTTACTTGGAAGGCTGAGGCAGAAGGATCACCTGAGCCCAGCAGGTCAAGGCTGCAGTGGCTGGGAGTGGCCACTGCACTCTTGTCTGGGTGACAGAGTGAGACTCCAATTCAAAAAAAAAATCATGCAAATAATTAATCAAACAAAAGTTGATTATTTGAAAAGATAAACAAAATTGGTAGACCACTAACTAAATTAATTAAGAAACAAAGAGAGAATATTCAAATTAGCTCTATCAGAAATAAAAATGGAGACATTACAACTGATGGAATTACAAAAGATAATCTGAGATTATTATGACAAACTCTACAAAAACAAACTAGACAATCTAGAGGAAATGGATACATTCTTGGAAACATACAACTTTTAACCTTGAATCAGGAAGAAATAGAAGCAGGCCAATAATGAGTTGCAAGATTGAAACAGTAATTAAAAATCTTCCCCCTCCAAAAAAAATTCCAGGACTTGACAGACCCACAGTTAAATTCTACCACACTTTCAAAGAAAAACTTGCACTAATTTTACTAAAATTCAACATCACATAAAAAATAAATCCACCATGATCAAGTGGGTTTTATCCAAAGGATGCAAGGATGGTTCAACATATACAAGTCAATAAATGTGATCCACCACATAAAAGAATTAAAAAACAAAAATCATATGATCATTTCAATAGACACTGAATTAAAAACAAAAATCATATGATCACTTAAATAGATGCAGAAAAAGCATTTGATAAAATCCAGCATCCTTTCCTGATAAAAAACTCTCAGCAAAATAGGCACGGAGAGAACATTGTAATAATTAATAAAAGTCATATATTTACTATTTTTCAAAATAATGAAAGTCATATATGACAGATCCACTGCCAACATTATCCTGAACAGAGTAAAGTTGAACACATTACCAATCAGAATTGGAACAAGGCAAGAATGCCCACTTTCACTACTAGTCAGAGCAATCAGGCAAGAGAAATAAATAAATGTGTCCAGATTGGAAAAGAAGAAATCAAACTATCTCTGAATTCTGATAATATAATTTCATACCTAGATAATCCAAAAGACTTCTGGACTTGATAAATAAAGTCAGTAAAATTTCAGGATATTAAATTAACACACATAAATCAGTAGCACTGCTATACATCAATAATGATCAAACTGAGAATCAGTTCAAGAACTCAATTCCATTTACAATACCAGTCAAAAAGATAAAATATATAGAATATATTTAACCAAGAGGTTGAAATATTTCTACAAGGAAAACTGCAAAACACTGATGAAAGAAATTATAGAGGACACAAAGAAATAGAGAGGCATCCCATGTTCATAAATTGGAAGAATCAACATCATTAAAATGACCATACTACTCAAAGTAATCTACAGATTCAATGCTATCCTTATCAAGCTATCAATGTCATTTTTCACAGAATTAGAAAAAATCATCCTAAAATTTATATGAAACCAAGAAAGAGCCAGAACAGCCAAAGAAATCCTAAGCAAAAAAGAATAAAATTGGAGACTTCACATTGCCTGACTTTAAATTATACTGCAAGTCTGTAGCAACCCAACAGCAAGGTGCTGATACAAGAGCAGACACTTGGACCAAGGGAACAGAATAGAGAATTCAGAAATAAACCCAAATACTTACTGCCAACTGATTTTTGACAAAGAAGACAAAAACATACACTGGAGAATGGACACCATATTCAACAAATGGTGCTGGGAAAATTGAATAGCTACATGTAGAAAAATGAAACTTGGTTTCTATTTCTCCCCATATACAAAAGTAATTCAAGATGGATTCAAGACTTAAATGTCAGTCCCCAAACCATAAAAAATGTAGAAGAAAACCTAAGAAAAACTTTTCTGGACATAGTCCTAGGAATATAATTTATGGCTAAACCTCTGAAAGCAAATGCAACAAATTCAAAAAGTAAGTGGGACTTAATTAATCTAAAAAGCTTGTGCATAGCATAACAACAACAACAACAATGACAACAACAATAACAGAATAGGCAACCTACAGGATGTGAGAAGAGATTTCCAAATGACTAATATCCAGAGTCTGCAAAGAACTCAAATTTGCAAGAAAAAAAGCAAACATCCCATTAAAGAGTGGGCAAAAGACATGAACAGACACCTCTCAAAAGAAGATCTATAAGTGGCCAACAAACACATGGACAAAATGTTTTGTATCACTAATCATCAGGAAATACAAATTAAAACAATAAGATGTTCCTTATTACTGGTGTCAGAATGGTCTTTATTAAAAAATCCAAAAAAGATGTAGATGTTGGCAAGGATGCAGTGAAAAGGGAAGGCTTATCCACTGTTGGTGGGAGTGTAAATTAGTACAACCTCTATGGAAATTGGTATGCAGATTTTTCAAAGAACTAAAAGTAGATCTATCATTTGATCCAGCAATCCCCTTACTAGGTATCTTATATTTTAAAAGATACCTGCACTTGTGTTCATCATAGCACAATTCCCAATTGCAAAGATGTGTAATCAATCTAAATTCCCATCAACTGATCAGTGGATAAAGAAAATGGGGGACATATGCAGTATGAAATACTATTCAGCTGTCAAAAATAATAAAAAAATGTATTTTTCAGAAACTTGAATAGAATTGGAGAGCATCAAGCTAGGTGAACTAACACAGGGACAGAAAACCAACACAACATGTTCTCACTTATAAGTGAGCGCCAAACTAAGTATCTTCAAAGACTTGGAGAATGGTATAGTGGACACTGGGGACTCAGAAGAGAGAGGGGAGAAAGAGAAGAGGGACCAATAATCACTTATCTGGTATGATGTGCACAAGTTGGAGTGGTGGATGCACTTAAAGCCCTGACTTCTTCACCACTATACAATGTAACCATGTAACCCAAAACTATTTGTATCCCATAAAGCTAATAAATAATAATAATAATAATTAAAGAAAAGAGATACAACAGTGGCGCAAAAGACAATTCTTAGATGTTAAATTTGAAATGATGTACACATGGTGGCTGTAGAATTCTTTTTTTTTAACTTTAAAATTTTTTAATTTTAAAATTATGGGGTACAATTCAGGGTTGAGTACACAAATATTCATCATGCAGGTACCCTTGTTGGTGAGGTGTGCCCCACCCCTCCCCAGGCAGATTTTGACCACTGTCACTTCCACCTCCCTGTCTCCTCTCCCCTCCGCAGTTTCCCACTACTGTCAATTATTTTCTTATGGTATTAGATTAGTTGTTCATGGTCCACTTATGAGTGAAAACATGTGATACTCAGTTCTCTGTTTCTGTGAAAGATTACTCAGTATTATAGACTCTAATTCCATCCATGTTGCTGCAAAGTTCATGGTTTTGTTCTTCTTTATGGCTGCATAATTTTCCATTGTGTATATGTACCACATTTTTTTATCTGGTCCTCTTTTGATGGGCAGCATGATTGGTTCCATGTTCTTGCTACTGTGAACAATGCTGCAATAAACATATGTGTGCAGATATCTTTTTTATAGAGTGATTTTAGTTCTTCCAGGTATATTCCTGGTAGGGGATTGTGGGGTCATATGGCAGGTCAATTTTTAGAACTTTTAGGAATGGCCACACTGATTTCCACAGAGGCTGTACTAGTTTACACTCCCCCCAACAGTGCAGAAGTGTTCCCTTTTCACCACATCCTCTCCAGCATCTGTGATTTTTTGTTATTGATAATGGCTATTCTGACTGGAGCTAGGTGGTATCTCAGTGTAGTTTTAATTTACATCTCCTTGATGGCTAGTGAGACTGAACATTTTTTCATGTATCTGTTGGC
Organism: Carlito syrichta; assembly: GCF_000164805.1. Lineage (NCBI taxonomy): Eukaryota > Metazoa > Chordata > Mammalia > Primates > Tarsiidae > Carlito > Carlito syrichta. Next base: position 389,753 of record NW_007260366.1, read on the forward strand.
TGCTCATATGTCTTCTTTTGAGAACTCTATCTTTAGCCCACTTTTTAATGGGGCTGTTTGCTTTTTTCTTTTCAGTACGTTTGAGTTCCTTGTAGATCCTAGATGTTAGGCCTATGTTAGCAAACATTTTTTCCCAGTCTGTGGGCTGTCTCCCCACTCTCTTGGTGGTTTCTTTGGCTTTGCAGAAGCTTGTCAGTTTGTTGAGGTCCCATTTGTCTATCTTATCTCTTATGGCCTAGGCATTTTGGGTTTTGCTCAGGAATTGTTTTCCAGTTCCAACTTTCATAAGGTATCTTCTGCATCTTCTATGGTTCTTATAGTTTGAGGTTTTACGTTTAGGTCTCTGATCCATTTAGAGTTAATTTTTGTGTATGGGGATATGTAGGGGTACTGTTTCAATCTTCTGCAGGTGGTCAGCCAGTTTTTTTCAGCATCATTTACTGAATAGGTTCTTGTCTCCCCAGTGGTAAGTGTGGAGGCTTTGTTGAAGATGAGTTGGTTGAGAAATTGAGGATTTGCTTCTGGAATCTCAATTCTATTCCATTGGTCTATATGCCTGTTCTTGTACCAATACCAGGTTGTTTTGATTATTGTAGTTTTATAATAAAGTTTAAAGTCTGGGGTTGTGATACTTCCTGCTTTGTTTTTTTGCTCAGGATTGTTTTGGCTATTCTTAGTTGTTTACGTTTCCATATGCACTCCTGTATTTTTGTTTCTAGGTCTGAGAAGAATGTTGCTGGTAATTTGATGGGTATTGCATTAAATTTGTAGATTGCCCTAGGTGGAATGGACATCTTAGCAATGCTGATTCTTCCAATACATGAACATGGAATATTTTTCCACTTGTTTGTGTCATCTTTGACTTCTTTGAGCAGTGTTTTGTAGTTTTCATTGTAAAGGTCTTTCACATCTCTGGTTAGAAAAATGCCAGGTATTTCATTTTGTGTGTGTGGCTATTTTGAATGGAATTATACTTTTTATTTGGGTTTCTGTTTATTAGGTGTATAGAGATGCGATTGTCTTTTGCATATTTATTTTATACCCTGAGATTTTCCCAAATTTCTTTATCAGTCAAGGAGGTTTTTGACAGATTATCTTGGGTTTTCAAGGTATAGAATCATGTTGTCTGCAAAGAGAGATAAACTGACTTCCTCTTTTCCTACTTGGATACCCCTGTTCACCTTCCCTTATCTAATTGCTCTAGCTAGGACTACCAAAACTATGTTGAACAGGAGGGGTGAGAGTGGGCATCCTTGTCTTGTTCCAGTTTTCAAGGAAATGGTTCCAATTTCTGTCTGTTTAGCAGTATGCTAGCTGTGGGTTTCTCATAGATGACACTAACTATTTTGAGGTATGTTCCATCTATGCCTAGATGTTCGAGGGTTTTTATCAGGAAGAGGTGCTGGATTTTATCAAAAGCTTTTTCTGTATCTAATGATTTAATCATTTGGTTTGTGATTTTATGTCTGTTGATTTATTTAATTACATTTATGGTCTTACGAGTGTTGAACCAGCTTTGTATCCTGGGGATGAAGCCTACTTGGTCATGGTGGATGATTTTTGAGATGTGTTGTTGAATCCGATTTGCTAGAATCTTGTTGAGAATTTTAGCATCTATGTTCATCAAGGATATTGGCCTGTAGTTCTCTTTCTTTGTTGGGTCTTTACCTGACTTGGTTATCAATGTGATGTTAGCTTCATAAAATGATTTTGGGAGAGTTCCATCTTTCTCAATCACCTGGAATACTTTCAGCAGGATTGGTATAAGTTCCTCCTAGTATGTTTTGTAGAATTCTGCTGGAAAGCCATCTGGTCCAGGACTCTTTTTTGTAGGGAGTTTTCTTTCTTTCTTTCTTTCTTTCTTTCTTTCTTTCTTTCTTTCTTTCTTTCTTT
>NW_007260366.1:391802-392864 GCF_000164805.1 Carlito syrichta
CTATATGAGTGAGAACATGTGATACTCAGATCTTTGTTTCTGTGAGAGATCACTCAGTATTATAGACTCTAGTTCCATCCAGGTTGCTGCGAAGTTCATCATTTTGTTCTTTTTTATTGCGGCATAGTATTCCATCGTGTATATGTACCACATTTTAAAAATCCAGTCCACTTTTGATGAACAGCATGGTTGGTTTCAGGTCCTTGCTATTGTGAACAATGCTGCAATAAACATACGTGTGCAGGTATCTTTTTGATAGAGTGATTTAAGTTCTTTAGGGTATATTCCCAGTAGGGGGATTGCAGGGTCATATGGGAGGTCAATATTTAGAGCTTTTAGGAATCGCCCCACTGCTTTCCACAGAGGTTGCACTAGTTTACACTCCCACCAACAGTGTAGAAGTGTTCCCTTTTTGCCACATCCTCTCCAGTATCTGTTATTTTTTGAGTTATTGATAATTGCCATTCTGACTGGAGTTAGGTGGTATCTCAGTGTAGTTTTGATTTGCATCTCCTTGATGATTAGTGAGGTTGAACAATTCTTCATGTGTCTGTTAGCCGTTAGGATGTCTTCCTTTGAGAAGTGTCTGTTCATATCTTTTGCCCACTTTATAGTGGGGTTGTTTGTTTTTTTCTTTTCAAAACATTTGAGTTCCTTGTAGATCCAAGATATTAGGCCTTTGTCAGACCTGAAGTTGGCAAATACATTCACCCAGGCTGTGGGCTGTCTCCCTGCTCTCTTGATGGTTTCTTTGGCTTTGCAGAAGCTTGTCAGTTTAATGACGTCCCACTTGTCTATCTTATCTCTTATGGCCTGTGCGTTTCAGGTATTGCTCAGGAATTGGATGCCAGTTCCAATTTTTATAAGGGTGTATCCTGCATTTTCTAAGGTTCTTATGGTCTGAGGTTTGACATTTAGGTCTCTGATTCATTTGAAGTTAATTTTTGTGTATGGGGATAGATAGGGATCTTGTTTGAGTCTGCTGCATGTGATCAGGCAGTTTTCCCAGCACCCTTTACTGAATAGGTTCTCCTCTCCCCAGTGGTAGGTGGTGGAGGCTTT
>NW_007260366.1:393400-457921 GCF_000164805.1 Carlito syrichta
AAGGAGGTTTTTGACAGATTCTCTTGGGTTTTTAAGGTACACAATCATGTCATCTGCAAAGAGAGATAACTTGACTTCCTCTTTTCCTATATGGGTTGCCCCTGATTGCCTTCTCTAATTGCTCTAGCCAGGACTTCCAATACTATATTGAACCAGTGGGGTGAGGCATCCTTGTCTTGTTCCAGTTTTCAGGGGAAATAGTTCCAATTTTTGTCCATTTAGGAGTATGCTGGCTGTGGCTTTCTTGTAGATGGCTTACTATTTTGAGGTGTCTTCCATGTGGGCCTAGATGTTCGAGGGTTTTTAATCAAGAATGGGTACTGGATTTTATCAAAAGGTTTTTCTGCATCTAATGATATAATCATGTGGTTTTTGTTTTGACATCTGTTGATGTATTTAATTACATTTATGGTTTTACAAATGTTGAACCAGACTTGCATCCCAGGAATGAAGCCTACTTGGTCATGATGGATGATTTTTGAGATGTGTTGTTGAATCTAGTTTGCTAGGATCTTGTTGAGAATTTTAGCATCTATGTTCATCAAAGATATTGGTCTGTAGTTCTCTTTGTTTGTTGGGTCTTTACCTGGTTTGGGGATCAATGTGATGTTAGCTTCATAAAATGATTTTGGGAGAGTTCCATCATTCTCAATCTCCTGGAATACCTTCAGTAGGATTGGTGTTGGGAGCCAGCCTTGGAGGCCCACCTGGTTGACAGGGTCCTGGTGGGCTGAAGACCCCTGCAGGGTGAGTCCAGGAACCTGAGGCCCTTCTGTCTTCTGCCTTTGCTGTTGATATGGCCAAAGAATTCAGTGCAGTCATGAAAGAAGAAAACGGCATGTTTATGTGGAGTATTTTCAGCTACTTGGAAACTCATTGTTCATTTTTCCACTTCCCACTATGCAGTTTGGCTTTTCTTTATCCATGTAATGGTTAGGTTCTGATGCTTGTCTAAAAGGCTTTCTTTCACCTGATCATGGGTTGCAAATCTTGTTTTTCAAGCTAGGATTTGTGAGTCATAACCAGGTGAAAAGAGGCTTGCAATTTTGTTTGAGCAGAGGACTGTTTTAAATACTTATATAGTTGTAGTTATGGTTTTAGATACAAGGTTTTATAGGTATAAGTTTTTAATCATAGACATAAGATTTAAGTGTAATGAAAGTTTATATTAAGGTATATATAGGTGATTTATGTTTGTTTTTAGGAGTTTAGGATATACATTAAAGTTTTATTATATCAGAAGTTGAAGGGTTTAGATGTAGAATTTAAGTAAGTGAAACAGGTTTTATCTAACAACCGAAACTACCTCGAGGCTTGAATAGCATCATTAATAGTTTCTTCTAAGCTATTCTCCTTAGGAATAAGATGTTCCAGATAAGAAGAAACAATGGAGAAACTAGAACGAGGAGAAACTACCAAGGGGCTTGAAAGACCAGAGGGCCTTCAAGGAGAAACTTCTCATTCATAAAACAATGTATATCTATGTGAGGTGCTTTGGGAGGGTCTCCAAGTGCACATTCTTCTGCGCAGATGGAAGTACTCTACACATGGACTGCTCTGAGGCCTTGGGTCAGAAACTACTGTTCTGGCCCCACAGAGACTTTCTTGCAAAGAAACATGTTTCCCAAGATTAGTTTTATTATAGAAGTTAATTTAGAAGAAGAATTAGAATTGTTATAAGAATTGTAATACGTATTAGTTTGATTTTAAAAATTAGTTAAAGATATTTGATAAAGGTTTTATAATTTTATATGCTTTAGGTTTATAAATTTTTAGTCTTAAACTTATAAGTTGTGCAGTAAAAACAGATGATATCTTGGGTGGAAAGCTATTTCTAACAAGCTATTAAGGAAAACACATAAACCACCCCCGGAGAGAATATTAGCCATGTATGGAAACCTTTGTAATAGTCAGGTGAATTCATGTGATTTGTGGTATGTGATTTGCTTTGTAGTAATGACTTGCTGAAACGTGACTTGCTTTGTAACAATAACTTGCTGAAATTATTTCCTTGTAAAGAGGGATATAAGCTCACTGAAAACTGACAATAAACGGCATCTGTCCTGCTCACAACAGAGTCAGTTGTCTGAAGTGTTTCCTTTCGACACTAATGCCATTCCTTCCTTCAGGACACCCTGAACTCGGCAGGAGTTGGACTCCCACAGATTGGTGTCAGCTCCTCCTAGTATGTTTTGTAGAATTCTGCTGGAAAGCCATCTGGTCCCGGGCTTTTTTTTGTGGGTAATTTTCTTATTATATAGTCAATTTCCTTGATTGTTATTGGTCTATTTAGGGTCTCAATTTCTTCTTGTTTCAACCTAGGCATGTTGTGTAATGTCAGAGAGTCCTCCATTTCCTTAAGGTTTTCAAGTTTGTTTCCATACAAGTGTACATAGTAGTCTCTAATGATCTTTTGTATTTCTTCAGGATCAGATGTGATTTCATCTTTTGTGTTTCTGATTGTGTGTATTTGGGCTTTTTCTCTCTTTTTTGTGGTCAGTCTAGCTAGAAGACAATTGATCTTGTTTATCCTTTCAAAGAACCAGCTTTTTCTTTCATTGATTTTTTGTATTCTATGTCCTGTATCTTTTTGTCTTCTATGTCCTGTATTTGGGCTTTTATTTTGGTGATCTGGATTCTTTGCTGAAGTTAGGGTTTTGGTGGTGTTGCTTTTCCAGCTTTCTTAGGTGGCTTGTTAGGTTGTTAATTTGTGATCCTTCAATTTTCTTCATGTGCATTTGTAGAGATATGAATTCCCCTCTTACTACAGCTTTCATGGCATCCCAGAGATTTTGGTAAGATGTTTCTTAATTTTATTTTGTTTCCAGTTATCTTTTAATCTCTGTTTTGATTACATCATTGACCCAGGAGTTGTTTAGCATCATGCTGTTTAGTGTCCATGTCTTTGAGGATTTTGGGGGTAGCTTGTTGATGTTAATGTTTATTTTTATTTCACTGTGGTCCAAGAAGGTGCATGGTAAAATTTCGATCTTTTAAAATTTGCTTATGCTTGATTTATGGCCAAGTATGTGGTCGATCTTTGAGTACATTCCATGCAGTGATGAGTGGAATGTATATTCTGTGGTCATTGGATGGGGTGTTCTGTAGGTATCAATTAAGTTCATTTGATCAAGAGTCACATTGAGGTTCCGGATCTCATTGCTGATTTTTTGTCCTGATGATCTGTCTACAGTTGTGAGTGGGGTATTGAAGTCCCCAGCTATGATAGTGTTAGAGTTGATATCTTTTTTGAGTTTATGTAGAAGCTGCTTTATGAAAGTTGGCACTCCTATGTTGGGTGCATATATGTTTAATATGAATATTTTTTGTTGATGGTAAACCTTTTATCATTATGTAGTGGCCTTCTGCATCTTTTTAAATTTTTGATAGCTTAAAGGGTATTTTGTCTGAAATTAAGATCGCAACTCCTTTTTTCTTTTGTGTTCTGTTTGCCTGAAAGTTTGTTTCCCATCCTCTTACTTTGAGTCTGTGAGTGTCCTTTCTAGTGAGGTGAGTCTCTTGAAGGCAATAAATTGTTGCCTGAAGATATTTTATCCATTTTCCTATTCTATGTCTTTTCAGTGGTGCATTTAGTCCATTCACATTTAGGCTAATTGTTGAAATGCGCGAGTTGATTCCTGTCATAGGGTTCTTACAGAGATGTCGTTCCTATTTGTTTGTTGTCTTTCTTTTGGTTTTGGATTTGGTTCATGTGTGTTTTTAATCTTTTGCTTGTACTCTTGTGAAGAACGTTGTTCTTTTTTTCTTTTCTTCTGTGTTCAGTACTTTCTTAAGTATTTCTTGTAGAGGTGGTCTGGTGGCAGCATAGGTTCTTAGGGATTGGATATCTGGGAAAGATTTCAATTCTCCCTCACTGATGAAGCTTAGCTCAGCTGGGTAAGTTATTCTTGGTTGAAATTGTTTATCTTTTAGAACTTTGAAGATAGGGCTCCAAGCTCTCCTAGTCTGGAGAGTTTCTGTAGATAAATCTGCTGTTATTGTAATTGGTCTTCCCTGGTATGCAGTCTGGTCTTTTTCTCTTGCTGCCTTTAGGATTTTTTCTTTTATAGCTACTTTGCTTATATGAATTATTATGTGTCTGGGAGTTGGTCTTCTCATTTTTTGTCTTGCAGGGGTTCTCTGAATCTCTTGTGTTTGAATTTTTGCATCACTGATGAGATGAGGGAAGTTTTCTTGAATGATTTCATGAAATGTTTGTTCTAGTGTGGCCTCTGACTCTTTCTCTGCCTCAAGAAGGCTAACTACTCTTAGATTGGATCTCTTGAAGTAATCACTCACCTCTTGAAGGTTTTGTTCTGTCTTTTTAAGCTTCTTTTCTATGTTTTTGTCTGTTTGGGTTAGTTCTGTATTTTGGTCTTCAAGCTCTGAGATTCTTCTGCTTGGCTAATTCTGCTTTCCATTCTTAATAGTTTGTTATTTGTTTCCATCACAGTATTCTTTACTGCTGTTAATTCTGTCATCAGCTCCTTCCTATTTTCATCTTCTCTCTCCTCAATTTTTTTATTCTCTCTATTAATGTCTTGATTACTTGGTTTGTTGCATGTGAACAGTCATTCTGGGGGCTCTTCACTGTTTGTGTTTTGAAGTTTGTTTTCTCAGTGTCTGACCTCCCAGGGGTCTGCGTGAGCCCTATATTCTTCTTTTGGTTTTTCTTCATTTGTGCAGATTTTTCCTCCCTGCTTTTCCCTGCCCTCCACTTCCTTATCTTCTTTAATTCAGTTATTCAGGGGTGGAGGGGTTGCTTTTACTTCTGTTTGTTCAATCTCCTATTCTTCCTAATGTATTTCCTCTTGCTTTATTCAGTTCTGGAGTTGGACTGTAGGTTGAAGGCAGTCTTTTTTGCAGTTTTGAGATTTAATTAAGGGGGAGTTGTGACTCAAAATCTCTCTGCAGATCCTGGTATCCGCCAACAGGTATATGGATAGTCTGAAACCCACTTCCCACTGCCTTGGAATCTGTTCATGCAGTGGAGTTGTGGGTTTACTCCTTGAAAGCAATATGAGATTAACAGAGGGAAGAGAATGGAACAGGCAGTGGGGGGAAGAGGTGGTTGGAGAGAGAGAGGAGTAAGAGGGAAAACAGATGAGTGTACTGACTAGCAAGTGAAAAGAGACACAAATACTGAAACAAATAAAAAGAAAATCACTAACCATGACTAAAAACTAACCAACAACCATATAAAAAACTAAAACATACAATGATGCTAACATACAAGCTAACCAACCTCCTTATTGGTGTGCTATTCCTCTATACAAAGATGGGGCTTACAGAGAAATAAGAAAAAAGAAAAGGGATAGATTAAGCTCAGTAAACTAACAGAACCAACCAAGCACACTCTGAGACTTTTCCTTTAAGTCCAATGTCCTTTCGGCTCTCGTTTCTAGCTGTCTTTGCAGGCTGGTGGAATTGTTCACAGTTAGGGTCAGTTGCCCCTGGCCTGCTGTGAAGAACAGTTTAGATATGGGCTCCCTGCCCAGTCTATTACTGAGATCTGGCCTTGTCTACTTATCAAGGGGGCAGAGCATCTGTCATTCCCGTTTTGATGTTGTTACCTTGGATCCCCAGCAGGTGGTGCTATCTCACCGCTCCAGTAGACCTTTATCTGCAGCTGCTGAAGCCTGCCGCTCGGCGGTCACCCAGGAAGGGAGGGAGCCCGTGACAGTATCCGCAGTGGTGGCAGCCACCTCCCTGTACAAAGGGGGAGCTCCACAAGCCTGGCTCTGGGTGAGGGGTGTGGCGCGGCAGTGGCAATGGCAGCAGCAGCTGTGGCAGTGGCGATCTCAGTAGATCCTACTTGAGGACCTCATGGTCTGAAGTCATGGGTTGCCTCAGGCATGGGCAGGCAATGACCGCAGCGGCAGCTTCCACAGCTGTGGCAGCAACCCAGATCACTGTCATGTTTGAGCAGTGGTGGCGGTGGCAGCTGAGCTCCCTGTGTAGAGCAGGCTGCCGAAGATGGGAGCTGCAGCCTGTAGGAGAGAGCCAGGGTCTTCATGTGTGTTCTTTTGTCCAAAGGGTCTCACAGACTATGCTGCCCCATCGCCATCTTGCCAGAAGTCCTTGTAGGTAGTTTTTTTATGACATAGTCAATCTTGGATTGTTATTGGTCCATTTAGGGTCTTGACTTCTCCTAGTTTCAACCTAGGGAGGTTGTGTGATGTTAGATTTTCAAGTTTATTTCCATACAAACGTACATAGTAGTCTCTGATAATCTTTTGTATTTCTTCAGCATCAGATGTGACTTTATCTTTTGTGTTTCTGATTGTGTTTATTTGGGTTTTTCTGTTTTTCTTGGTCAGTGTATCTAGGGAAGCATCAATCTTGTTTATCCTTTCAGAGAACCAGATTTTTGTTTCATTGATTTTTTCATATTATCTTTTTGTTTTCTATGTCCTGTATTTGGGCTTTTATTTTGGTGATCTGTATTCTTCTGCTGAAGTTAGGGTTTTGATGGTCTTGCTTTTCCAGCTTCCTTAGGTGTATTGTTAGGCTGTTAACTTGTGATCTTTCCATTTTCTTCATGTGTGTTTGTAGAGATATGAATTCCCCTCTTACTATGGCATCCCAGAGGTTTTGGTAAGATCTTTTCATTTGTTTACAGGTATCTTTCAATCTCTGTTTTGATTTCCAAGTTGACCCAGGAGTTGCTTAGCATGATGCTGTTTAGTATCCATGTCTTTGTGGGTTTTGGGGGAACTTTGTTGGTGTTGATATTTATTTTTATTCCACTGTGGTCTAAGAAGGTACATGGTGGTATTTCAGTCTTATGGAATTTGCTTCTGCTCGATTTATGGCCAAGGATGTGGTTGGTCTTAGAGTATGTCCCATGTGGTGATGAGTAGAATGTATAGTCTATGATCATTGAGTGTAGTGTTCTGTAGGTATCATTTAAGTCCATTTGGTGAAGAGTCATATTGAGCTTCTAGATCTCCTTGCTGATTTTTTGTCCTGATGATCTGTCTAGGGTTGTGAGTGGGGTCTTAAAGTCCCCAGCTATGATAGTGTTAGGGTCAATATCTTTTTTAAGATATTTGCCTAGAATCTGCTTTATGAAAGTTGGTGCTCCTATGATGGGTGCATATATGTTTAGGATGGATATTTCTTGTTGATGGATTGAGCGTTTTACCATTATCTAGTGATCTTCTGTATCTTTTTAAATTTTTGATAGCTTAAAGTGTATTTTTTTTCTGAAATTAAGATTGCAACTCCTGCTTCCTTTTGTGTTCATTTTGTCTGAAATTTTGCTTCCCATCCTCTTACTTTGAGTCTGTGAATCTCCTTTCTGGTGAGATGAGTCTCTTGGAGACATTATATTGTTTTTTCATGATATCTTATCTATTTTGCCATTCTATATCTTTTCACTGGTGCATTTAGTCCATTCACATTCAGGATAATTATTGAAATGTGAGAACTTAACTCTGTCATGAGGTTCTTATAGAGTTGTTGCTGCTCCTGTTTGTTGTCTTTCTTTTGATTTTTTGGTCGATTCATGTGTGTTTTCAATCTTTTTCCTGCACTCTTATGAAGAACGTTGTCATTCTTTTTTCCTTTTCTTCTGTGTTTAATACTTTCTTAAGTGTTTCTTATAGAGGTGGTTTAGAGGCAGCATAAGTTCTTAGGGATTGGATGTCTGGGGAAGATTTTACTTCTTCCTCGCTGATGAAGCTTAGCTTAGCTGGGTAGGTTATTCTTGGTTGAAATTGTTTATCTTTGAGAACTTTGAATATTGGGCTCCAAGCTGTCCTAGCCTGAAGTTTCTTTAGATAAATCTGCTGCTATTCTAATTGTTCTTCCCCAGTATGTAGTCTGACCTTTTTCTCTTGCTGCCTTTAGGATTTTTTCTTTTATACTACTTTGTTTAGGAAAATTACTATGTGTCTAGGAATTGGTCTTCTCATTTGTTGTCTTGCAAGGGTTCTCTGAATCTCTTGTGTTTGAATTTTCATATCACTGATGAGATGAGGGAAGTTTTCTCGAACAATTTCATGGAATGTTTGTTCCAGGGTGGTCTCTATCTCTCTTTCTGCTTCAGGAAGTCCAATTACTCTTAGGTTTGGCCTCTTGAAATAATCGCTCATCTCTTGAAGATTTTGTTCTTTTTTTAAAGCTTCTTTTCTATTTTTTTACAGTTTGAGTTAGTCCCATATTTTGATCATCAAACTCTGAGATTCTTTCTTCTGTTTGGCTAATTTTGCTTTCCATGCTTATTAGTTTGTTATTTATTTCAATCATGATAGTCTTTACTGCTGTTATCTCAGTTATCAACTCCTTATTTTCTTCTTGTCTCTCCTCAAGTCTTTTTATTCTCTCTATCAATGTCCTGATGTCTGGGGTTGTATTATGTGACCAGTCTTTCTGGGGGCTCTTCATTGTTTACATTGCAAAGTCTGTTTTCTCAGTGTCTGACCTTCCAGGGGACTGTGTGAGACTATATTCTTCTTTTGGTTTTTCTTCATCTGTATAGATTTTCCTCCCCACTTTTTCCTCCCTCCCCTCTTCTTTAATTCTGTTGTTCAGGGATGGTGGGATTACTTTTAATTTTGTTTGCTCAATCTCCTATTCTATTCTATTCAATCTCCTATTATATTTTATTTGCTATCTACTTTCTTTGTGAAAATGTTTTCTTTCCTTCCAAAATGAATGAATGAATGAATAAAAGTGTGTGGTGTTAGATTCAGTAGGTTCTACCTGAAAATGTTTGAATGGGGGAATCATGCTGCAAGTCAGTGGTAAATGAAGAAAAGATCTTGTTTGTTTTTAAAAATATGCTTAAAAAGAAATCCTGATATCTGCTTTTTCAAATTCTTACCTAGAGTGTGCCACTATCAGATGAATGCACTGATACCACTGGGCAACACATTTCTGTAACAGGAACCAAAAAACCACATTACAACTTGTTTGTTTTAATTTTGTGACCTCAATGAAATAATCATAACACTCTCGACCCTAGGACACAAACCATGTTTCTATATGTGTCTGTGTACACACTGCATAGCTTCCACAGGAAGAAATACCTTCTCTGCTTTTACAAGAGTTGATCTACCAACTCTGATTGTGGTTTTAAATATTTCAATCCCGGAAACAATGCAATGTGTAGTTATAAATACAATGGATTTTTCTAAATTATTTCCATGAATGAAATAATCTGTGCTCTTAAGCTACAATTTGAGTAAAGTGCGTGAGTTTCTAAGTATTATTGAGCATATATACATTACTTGTGGCTTTTTTCAAATTTGACCTAGATTCAGGTTCATGAGATAAATAGCAAAACACTTGCAATTAAGCCCAAAAGAAGGTGGCGTGCAGGTGATTTCTCTCAATCCTAATGATTTCTATTGCACAGTTAATTGCTCTTCCGGCAAGAGGATCCCAAAGGAGGCTGCTACTGTGCTGTAATTCCACCATGATTTCATCCCTGAACTCACACAAATGCTCACACAACATTCAGTTATTTTTTAGACAAAGTTTTCCAACATGCAGCTTCTTATTTTTTCATTGAAGTCAATGAGAATATCTAAGGTTTTCTTTCAAGGTTCTTCAATATCAATTTGCCATCTTCTTTCTTTGTGAAAGTGACAGATAGATAGATGATAGATAGATAGATAGATAGATAGATAGATAGATAGACAGATAAATGTGGTAGATTCAGCAGATTCTACTCCCAACTATATGAAAGAGTGGTATAATTTGCTACATGTCAGAGGCAAAAGAAAGAAAACATGTCATTTTTCAAAAATTATGTTAAAATAAATCATGATATATGCTTTGCCAAACTCTTACTTAGAGCGAATCTACAAACATGGTTTGAAAACCTACAGCCGGTTAGCTTCAAAGTACATTGCATGCCAATTTGCCACTATCAGATGAATGTATTGAATGCCACTGGGCAACACATTGCTGTTAGAACAACAGAAAAACTAGTTTTAACTTGTTTGATTCTAAAAGTGCTTCATTTTGTGACCTTAATGAAAAAATGACAACAATCTGTCTTGGAGGACATAAACCATGTTTCCATATGGGACTGTTTACTCTCTTCATAGCTTCCATAGGGAAAAGGACCTTATCTTTCTACTTTTACAGCAAAGGATTGTTCATGGATTGTTCCCTGAACACATATAAATGATCACACAACATTCAGTTATTTTTTATGCAAAGAGGTTTCCAGCATGTTGATTTGTATTTTCTTTTTAACGTCAATGGGAACATTCTTTTGGCGTTCTTCAAAAGCAATTCTGCAATCTCCTTTTTTTGAGAAAGTACTTCAACTGAACTAAGTAAATGAAATAATAATAATAATAATAAAAGAGAGTAGCATTAGTTTTAGTAGGTTCTACTCCAAACTTCTTGAATGGAAAAATCATTTGTCACATGTTGGTGGCAAATGAAAGATAAATCTCAGTTTTTAAAAAATATGATTAAAAGAAATCCTGGTATCTGCTTTTCCAAACTCTTATCTAGAACGAATCTAGGTAGATAATGTGCAAACCTATAACAGTTTATTATCAAAGTACATTGAATATGAGTATGTCACTATGAAATGAATGCACTAAATACCACTGGGCCACACATCTCTTTAACAGCAACTACATTTTACCTTGATTGTTTCTGTGAGTGCTTCATTTTGTGACCTCAATGAAATAGCCATAGCACTCTGGTGTCTAAGATACATCCATATTTCCATATGGGTCTGTATACACTTCTCATAGATTCAATAGAATGAGGGACTTTCTATTTTGGCTTTTACAGCCCTCGATCTAGCAACTCTATGGCTTCAGTATTTCAATCCCTGAGAAAAATGCAATGTGTAGTTATAAATACTATGGGTTTGCCTAAATGATTTCCATGAATGACATAATCAATAACTTAAGCTACAATTTGAGTAAAGTGCATGAGTTTTTAAGTGTTTATTGAGCATTTTTTTTTACTTGCTGCTTTTTCAAATTTAACCTAGATTCAGGCTCATAAGATAAATAGCAAAAACTTGCAACTAAGCCCAGAAGAAGGTAGTATGTAGGTGATTCCACTTAAGTCTAATGATGTCTATTGCACAGTGAAGTACTCTCTGGTAAGAGGATCCCAAAGAAGGTTGTTACTGTGCTGTAGTCCCACAATGGTTTCTTCCCTAAATGAACACAAACGATCAAATAATGTTCAATTATTTTTTACTCAAAGAGTTTGTCATCATGCAGTTTTCTATTTTCTCATTAAAGTCAATGAAAACATCTAAGGTTATCTTTCAGCATTTTCAGAAGCAATTTTGCAAGCTCCTAACATTGTGAAAGTGCTTTTCTTACTTCCAAAATGAATGAATGAATAAATAAATAAATGAATAAATAATAAAAGAGTGTAGCATTAGTTTCAGTAGGTTCTACTCCAAACTGTCTGAATGGGTAAAATTATTTGTCACAAGTCACTGACAAATGAAAGAAAATTCTCTGTTTTTTAAGTATGATTTTTAAAAATCCAGATATTACTGAGTTCTTTCAAACACTTACCTAGAGTGAATCTACAAGACAATGTGGAATCCTATAACAGGTTAGCAACAAAGTACATTACATGCAAGTTTGCTACTATGAAATGAATGCACCAAATACCCCTGGACCACACACCTCTTTAACAGGAACAGAAATCTATGTTTTTCCTTGCTTGTTTCTAAAAGTGCTTCATTTTGTGACCTCAATAAATAATCATAGCAATTAACATCTAAGATACAATCATGTTTCCATATGGATCTGTGCACACTCCTCATAGCTTCTATAGGGAGAGCTTTTATAGTAATTGATCTAGCAAGTATGTTGGTGGTTTCAATATTTCAATCCCTGAGACAATGCAATGTGCAATTATAAAGACTATGGGTTTGCCTAAGTTATTTCCATGAATGAAATAATCTATGCCCTTAAGCTACAATTTGAGTAAAGTGCATGAGTTTCTAACTATTTATTTAGCATATATACATTACTTGTGGATTTTTCAAATTTGACCTAGATTCAGGCTCATGAGATAAATAGCAAAAAGCTTGCAATTAAACCCAGAAAACAGTAGTGTGCAGGTGAGTCCTCTTAATCCCAATGATCTTTGTTGCACAGTGAAGCATTCCGTTGGCAGGAGAATCCCAAAGGAAGTTGTTACTGTGCTGTAGTCCCTCCATGGTTTCTTCCCTGAACTCACACAAATTATCACACAACATTCAGTTAGTTTTTGTGCAAAGAGTTTTCAAACATGCAGGTTACTATTTTCTCTTTAAAGTCAATGGAAGCAAAAAAGCTTTTCTTTCAGCGCTTTGAAAAGATATTTGGCAATCTTCTTTCTTTCTGAAAGTGCTTTCTTTACTTCCAAAATAAATAAGTGACTGAACAAACAAACAAACAAACAAATAAATAGTGTGTTGTTAGATTTGGTAGTTTCTACTCCAAACTATTTGAAGAGGTGTCATCATTTTCCACATGTTGGCAGCAAATTAATGAAAAGTCTTGTTTAATTTTTAATATTCTTAAAAAAATCCTCATACCTACATTGCCAAACACTTGCCTAGAATACATCTACACAGATAATGTGGAAATTTACACTAGGTTAGCATCAAATTATGTTGTATGTGAGTTTGTCATTATCAGATGAATGCACAGAATACCACTGGGCAACATATCTTGGTTAGAACAACAGAAAAACTACATTTTAACTTGCTTTTTTCTAAAAGTGCTGAATTTTGTGACCTAGATGAAATAATCATAGCATTCTATTTCCTGGGATACAAACCATGATTTCATATGGGACTGTGTATTCTCCACATAGCTTCCTTAGGGAGAATGGCTTTTTCTACATTTACAATTGACCTAGCAACTCTGTGATTTCAAATATTTCAGTCACCAAAACAATACCTGTGTAGTTTTAAATTCTATGGGTTTGCCTAAATTATTTCCATGAATGAAATAATCTATAGTCTTAAGTTGCAATTAGAGTAATGTGCATGAGTTTCTAACACTTCATTGAGCATATATTTGCTACTTGTGGCTGTTTCACCTTTAACCTAGATTGAGCCTCATGAGATAATTAGGAAACAACCTGCAGAAAAGCTTGAAGAAAGTATTTTGCAGGTGATTCCACTTAAGCCTAATGATATTTATTGCACAGTGAAGCATTCTTCTGGCAAGAGAATGCCAAAGGAGGTTTTTACTTTGCTGAGGATTGTTCCCTGAGCAAACACAAATGATCACACAACATTGAGTTTTTATGCAAAGAGGCTTCCAACTTTCAGGGCTGCCTTTTCTTTTTAACATCAATGGGAACATATAAAGTATTATTTTAGTGTTCTTCTAAAGCAATTTTGGAATCTCCTTTCTTTGTGAAAGTACTTTCCTTACTCCCAAAATGAAGGAATGAATGACTAACTAGCTAACTTAAATAAATAGTCTGGCTTTAGATTCAATAAGTTCTATTCCAAACAGTTTGAATGGGCAAAATCTTGTGTCACATGTCAGTGACAAATGAAAGAAAAATCTCATTTAAAAAATATGATTAGCTGGGCTCAGTGGCTCAGCCTGTAATCCCGCGCCTTTGGGAAGCTGAGGTGAGTGGATTGCCTGAGCACGCGGGTTCAAGACCCGCCTGAGCAGTGAGACCTCATCTCTACAATAAATCAAAAAATCAGCCGGGTGTGGTAGCACATGCCTGTAATTCCGGCTACTCATAAGGCTGAGGTGGAACGATCGCCGGAGCCCAGCAGGTCGAGGCTGTGGTGGCTGGGAGCGGCCACTGCAATCCAGTCTGGGTGACCGAGTGAGACTCCAACTCAAAAAAAAAAACAATGATTAAAAGAAATCCTGATATCTGCATTTCCAGACTCTTACATAAAGTGAATCTACACAGATAATGTGAAATCCTGTAACAGGTTAGCATCAGAGAATGTAGCATGCAAGTTTGGCACTATCTAAGGAATGCATTGAATACCACTGGGTCATATGCCTCTAACAGGACAGAAAAACTGATTTTAACTTGTTTGTTTCTATAAGTGTTTCATTTTGTGACCTTAATAAAATAATTATAGCACTCTAGTGTCTAAGATACAATCTTTTTAAAATGAGGCTCTGTACACTCCTCATAGCTTCCATAGGGAGAAGGACCTTCTATTTCAGCCTTTACAACAATTGGTCTAGCAACTCTGTGGTTTCAATATTTCAATCCCTGAAACAATGCAATGTGTAGTTATAAATACTGTGGGTTTTCCTAAATTATTTTCATGAATGAACTAATCTATAGTTTTAAGTTGCAATTTGAGCAAAGAGCATGCATTTTTAAGTATTTATTGAGGATATAGTTGTCTCTTTGGCATTTTAATATTTTATCTAGATTCAGACTCATGAGCTAATTAGCAAAACACTTGCAATTAAGCCCCAAAGAAGGTAGTGTGTAGATGATTCCCCTCAAGCTTAATGATGTCTATTGCACAGTGTAGCACTCTCTGGCAAGAGAATGCCAGAGGGAGTTATTATTTTGCTGAAGTCCCACCGAGGATCATTCCCTGAACAAACATAAATGATCACACAACATTCTCAGTTATTTCTTACACAAAGAGTTTTTTGACATGTAGGTTTCTATTTTCTCTTTAATGTCAATGGGAACATCTAAGGTTTTTGAAAGGCCATAACGTGGATTGAATATATTCAATTAGCAACCATTTTAACATTGCCTAAATCTCATGTTTTTCTACCAGTTCACTTAACTTATCCTCTAATCACTAGCCAAGGCAGAACCAGTTTCTCAGAGGTAGCTATTGATAATTGTTTTACAAACTCTTACTCAGTTTATTTTGTACTAATTAGCTTTTCTATTTCAAGTATTTGCCTCCTCCCATAAGACCCAAGTTAACATTATCAGCCCGTCCTTACCTTCATGACACAGTCTGATCCCACCACCATGGCAACAATCATGTGAATAACCCACACATCTGCCTGCTGTCCATCACCTGACATTAGTACCTGTGCTTACCTGCCACTTCATGATGATGTGGAGCAAACAACCACCCCATAGCCTTAATGACCTTCCCATCAAAGGGAAAGATTAAAAGAATGCTACCATGAGTAGCCTTACTAGATTATCTTGTGGCCATGTGCTCTTGGAGCTATGGCTCCTGCCATGTCTCCTGTCTTTGGCCCCTTCCCCTGCCTTGGGGAGGTGAGTCTCCCCTCTCTCTCTCCCTAGTTTAATTTCTAAATAAACTATATTTTGTAATCTAACTTCTTTGCATCTTTCTTATGGCACCAGATTGCACACCAGACACCCACACCCCAGTGGGCCCAACCTAAACATTCTGGAGTCCCTACTGGGAGGTGACCTAATATTTTTGGAGGTCCCACTGAAAGTTGCTGCATTCTTGCTCTCTCTCATTCTCCTCTCCCACTGAGATTTGCTGCTCTTGCTCTCTCTCTCACTCTTCTATTTTCTAACCCTAGTCTCTCTGTAGAGAGAGATAAGGTGCTTGGCTATCTTTGCTTTGCTACTCACTCTTAATCTTATTGTCCATGATAAGCTGCATCAAATGGACCTCTCTCTGTCACCTCAGCCTTTTCCAGTATGAATTAACATCTCCAGTGAGTCTGATTGCTTATCTAGCCAGTAAGGGATCTAGGAACAGCTCTGAGAGGCCCTTTCTCTTTCTCCTTCTATTTGGGAGCTCATTTTCTGGGACCCAGGGCCCTCTGTGGAAATCTTGGCCAAGTCTTCTAAATGCATGGTTTAGAACAGCCAAAGCACTGGTGCCTGTGACTGGCACTGTCTAAGGCATCATCTCCAGTGGGTCAAAGAAACAAAGGCTGCTCACTCTCACTCATTCTCACACACAGAGACTAATTCCACTGACTCTCTGCTTGAAATAATGGCTGAGGGCATGGAAGGTTATTTATTCTGGGTCCCAGGGCCTTTAGCATTAACTCCCTTTTGGCCTCTCAGGGACCATTTTTAAGACCAATCCCATTCCCCCTCTAGGATTACTCCTCATGGGACACTCACAATAAGGTGGCTAAGCCCTCCCCTCATTGAAATGCATTCAAAAAGGCCTCAGGACTCTCTCATTAGACAGGAGCATCTTCCTTAAGTATCTACTCAATCATGGCTAGGCAAACAGGTGATGAACCTAAGGCTTCTCCCTATGGAAGCTTTGAGGAGAGAATAAAGTCCATTAGGGAAACACATTTGTATCTTATGACTAGTGTTATGATGATTTCATGGGGTTACTAAAGTAAGCACATTTATCAACAAGCAATTAAAAATATAGTTTTTCTCTTCCTGTTCCGGAGACATGTTGCCCAGTAGTAATTGGTGCATTCATCGGAGAGTGGCAAAATCACCTACAAACCTACATTGATGCTAACTTGCTAAAGACTTTCCCATGATCTGTGTAACCTCACTCTAGATAGGGTGTTGGCAAAGCAGATATCATGATTTCTTTAAAGCATAGTGAGAAAAAAAATAAGCTAACAAGGGTTTTCCTTCATTTGCCAATGACAGGAGACAGATGGATCCATCCATTCAAACAGTTTACAGTATAAATACTGAATCAAACACAATGCTATTTATTTATCTGTTATGTATTTGGAAGTAAGCACAACACTCACAAAGAAAGTAGATTGTCAAATTGTATTTGAAGGAGGCTGAAAGAAAACATTAGATGCTCCCAATGACGTTAAAGAGAAAACAGAAACATACAGGTTGGAAAACTCTAGGCTTAATACATAATAGAATGTGGTGTGATCATTTGTATCAGTTCAGGGAACAAAGAGTGGCAGGACTCCAGCAAAGTGAAAAACCTGTTCTGGAGTTCCCTTGCCAGAAGAGTGCTTTGCTAGGCAACAGGGATAATTATGCTTTATATAAAACACCTATGTATTACCTACTTCTGAGCTTAATTGGAGGATGTTTCCTAATTACTGCAGGAAGCTGAATCTAAATCAAAGTGGAAAAACTCACATGGAAACAAGATAGGCTCAAGGCTCCATGACGAGTTAAAAACTCATGCCCTTTACTTTAACTGCAGCTTAAGGCTATAAATTATCTAATTCCTTGAATTAATTGAGGTAATCCAGTAGTATTTAAGACTACATATTGCATTTTTAAATTCATTGAAATATGTGAAACCACAAGCAAAGTTCCTAGGTCAATTTGTAAATGTTCAAAGAACAGATTCTTCTCCCTATGGAAGCTAAGAGGAGAGGACACAGTCCCTCATGGAAACATGATTTGGATCCTAGGAACTAGAGTGTTATGACTACTTTATGGGATTAATAAAAGGAAACACTTTTAACATCAGGCAAGTTTTAACATAGTTTTTCTCTTGTCCCAGAGACATGTTGCCCAGTGATAATCAGAGCATTCATTGAAAAATGGCAAAGTCGCCTACAAACCTACATTGATGCTAACCTGTTAAAGACTTCCACATTATCTGCATATTACCTCTCTAAATAAAAGTTTTGCAAAGCAGATATCAGGATTTCTTTAAAGTATAGAGAGAAATATAATAAAATAAACTATCCAAGTTTTTCCTTTATTTGTTGCAGACAGCTGACAAATAAATCCATACATTCAAATACTTTGCATTATAAGCAACTGTATCTAACACCACACATTTCACTTATTTATCTATTTATGCATTTGGAAGTAGGTAAAACACTTTCACAAACAAGGGAGACTTCCAAATTGTCTTTGAAGGATGCTGAAAGAAAACCCTATATGTTCCTAGTGCCATTACAGGAAAACATGAACATGCATGTTGGAAGACTCTTGGTATAATAAATAATGGAATGTGGTGTGATCATTTTGTTAATTCAGGTAACAAAGCACACCTGGACTCTAGCAAACTCAAACACATGATCTGGTGTACCCTTGTCATAATAGTGTTTTGCTGGGAAGTAGAAATCATTAGGCTTAAGAAGAATCACTTATTTGCTACATACATCTGTGTTTAATTGTAGACTGTTTCCTCATTACATCAGAGGGTTTAATCTAGGTCAGTGGTGAAAAAGTCAGAAGGAATGAAGACAAGCTCAAGGCTCTTTGAGGAGTCAAAATATCATGCCTTTACTCTAACTGCAGCTCAAGACTCTAGATTATTTCACTACTGGAATTAATTGATGGGAGCCCATAGTATTTGAGACTACACATTGCATTCTTTCAATCCTGATTAAAATATATTGAACTCCAAAAAAAGTTGCTAGATCAGTTTTTGTAAAAGCCAAAGAGAAAGTACTTCTCCATATCAAAGTAATGAGGAGAAAAATAGTCCCTTAGGGAAAATGGTTTGTATCATAAGAGCTAAAATGTTATGAATATTTCATGAGGTTCTCAAAATGAACACTTTTAGCAACAAGCAAGTTTAAATGTAGTTTTTTCCTTCCTGTCCTGGAGATGGGTTGCCCAGTGGTAATCAGTGCATTCATTGGAGAATGGCAAAATCACCTACAAACCTACAATGATGCTAACTTGCTAAAGGCTTTCACATTATCTGAATAGCTGTAAAATAAGTAAGAGTTTGGGAAAGCAAATATCAGGGTTTCTTTAAAGCATGTTGAGAAAAAACTAACAAGGTTTTTCCTTCATTTGCTATTGATAGGTGGCAGATAGATTTACTCCTTCAAACAGTTTGCAGCATAATGTACTGATCCTAACACCACAATCTTATTTATTTATATATTTGTTTATCTATTTACATATTTGGAAGTAAGACACTGACAAAGAATGGAGACTGCCAAGTTGCCTTTGAAGAAAACTGAAAGTAAGCCTTAGATGTTTCCATTCACGTTAAAGAGAAAATACAAACAAGAATGTTGGATGTCTTTTGGAGGAATAACAAAAAGTGGTGTAATCATTTGTGTCAGTTCAGATAACAAAGCATGATGGGACTCCAGCAATGTCAAACCCTGCTCTGGAGTTCCCTTGCCAGAAGAGTGAATAGCTTGGCCATAGAGATTATTGGGCTTAAGGAAGAACACCTGCATGCTACTTACTTCTGGACTTAATTGGAGGCTTTTTCCTAATTACCTCAGAAGGCTGGATGTAGGCCAAAGGTGAAAAACTCAGAAGGAACAAAGAAGTCTCAAGGCTCCATGAAGAGTTAAAAACTCATGCCCTTTACTATAACTGCAGCATAAGTCTCAATATTATTTCACTCCTGGAATTAATTAAGGTAATCCCATAGTATTTAAGACTACAGATTGCATTATTTCAGGAATTGAATTATGTGAAACTTCAAATAATGTTGCTAGGTTAATTTTTGTAAAAGTATAAAGAAAAGATCCTCTCTAGAGAAGCTATGGGGTAAGAACACAGCCCTTATGGAAACTCAGTGTGCATCCTAGGGTCTAGAATGTTGTGATTATTGCATGGGATCCTTGAAAGGAATAACTTTTAGCAACAAGCAAGGTAAAACATAGATTTTCTTTTTTTGTCCCAGAGATATGTTTTCCAGTGATAATCGGTACATTTATCAGAGACTGGCAAGGTTGCCTACAAACCTACATTGATGCTAACATGCTAAAGGCTTCCACATAATCTGTGTAGCTTCACCCAGGTAAGAGTTTGGCAAAGCAGATATCAGGATATCTTTAAAGTATAGTGAGAAAAAAAATAAAACAACCTCATTTGCCACTGATGTATGGCAGATGGATTCACTCATTCAAACAGTTTGCAGGAAAATCGAGTCTAACACCACACACATTTATTTATTTATCTATTTATGTATTTGGAAGTAAGTAAAACACTTTCACGAAGAAAGGAGATTTTCAAATTGCCTGTGAAGGAATCGTAAAGAAAAGTTTAGATGTTCCCAGTGACGTTAAAGAGAAAACACAAATGTACAGGTTGGAAGTCTCTTGGTATAATAAATAACGTTATGTGGTGTGATCATTTGTGTCCTTTCAGGTAGC
This sequence comes from Carlito syrichta, assembly GCF_000164805.1. Lineage (NCBI taxonomy): Eukaryota > Metazoa > Chordata > Mammalia > Primates > Tarsiidae > Carlito > Carlito syrichta. The sequence goes on from NW_007260366.1 coordinate 413,332, forward strand.
AAAGTGTAGGAGGACTAAAGCAAAGTCTAAAACCTGCTCTGGAGTTTTCTTGCCAGAAGAGTACTTCACTGGGCAATAAAAATCATTTACTTAAGGAGAAACACCTGTGTGCTCCCTACTTTTGGGCTTAATTGGAGTCTATTTACTCATTTCCTCAGAGGGCTTAAATCAGAAGGAATGAAGATCGGCTCAAGGATCCATGAAAAGTTAATACTAATGCCCTTTACTCTGCATCATAAGGCTCTAGATTATTTCCCTCCTGGAATTGATTTAGTTGAGCCCATCGTATATAAGACCACACATTACATTGCATCAGGTATTGAAATACGTGAAATCCCAAACAAATGTCCTAGGTAAATTTTTGTTGAAGTCACAGAGAACATTCTTCTTCCCATGGAAGTTATGAGGAGAGAACACAGTCCCTCAGGGAAGCATGGTTTGTGTCCTAGAGACTACAGCACTATTTGTATTTCATGGGATTCACTAAAGGAAGTTCTTTTAGCAACAAGTAAGTTAAAAAGTTAAAATGTAGTTTTTCTTTTCCTGTACCAGAGATGGATTTCTCAGCAGGAATCACTGCATTATGGGAGAGTGGCAATGTCGCCTACAAACATATGTTGATGCTAGCATGCTAAATAATTTCACATTATCTGTGCTGTAGCTTCACTCTAGGTAAGAGTTTGGCAAAGAAGATATCAGGATTTCTTTAAAACATAGCGAGAAAAAAAATGAAATTAACTAGGATTTTCCTTCATTTGCCAACGACATATAGCAGATGGATCCACCCATCTAAGCAGTTTGAAGAATAACCTATTGAGTCTAACACCACTCTTTCTTTCATTTACTTATTTCTTTATCTATTCATGTATTTGGAAGTAAGTACAACACAAAAAGAAAATTGTCAAACTGCCTTTGAAAGAAACTGAAAGAAAACCATAGATGTTCCCACTGACATTAAAGAGAAAACAAAAATGTGCATGCTGGAATACTCTTGGCATAATACATAATGAAATATGGTGTGATAATTTGTGTCAGTTCAGAGAACAAAGCATAATGGGCATTTAGTAAAGTAAAAAACATGCTCTGGAGATCCATTGCCAGAAGAGTTCTTTGTTAAGCAGTTGACTTCATTAGGCTTAAGGAGAAACAGTGGCATGCTTCCCACATCAGGGATTAATTGGAAGCTGTTTCCAAATTATCTCAGAAGGCTGAATCTAGGTCAAATGTGAAAAAGTCACAGTGAATGAAGATAGGCCCAAGTCTCCATGAAGAGTTAAAAATTCATGAATTTTACTCTAAATGTGGGCTAAGGCTCTAGATTATTTCACTCCTGGAATTAATTTAGGCATCTCCATAGTGTTTAAGACTACACATTGCATTGATTCAGGGTCCGACATATGTGACCCCAAATAATGTAACTAGGTCAATTATTGTAAAAGAACTAAGAAAAGGTCCTTCTCCCCAGGGAAGTGTTGAGGAATGAACACAGTCCCTTATGGAAACTTGGTTTTTATCCTATGATCTTGAGAGTTAATATATCTTGGGGTTCACAAAAAAGCACTTTTAGTAACAGACATGTTAAAATGCAGTCTTTCTTTTCCTGTGCATGATCGTGTTTCCCAGTGGTAATCAGTGCATTCATCAGAGACTGGCAAAGTTACCTGCAAATGAATGCTGATGCTAACCTGCTAAAGGCTTCCATGTTATCTGTGTAGCTACATTCTAGTTCAGAGTTTGGCAAAGCAGATATCAGTATTTATTTAAAAGTAAAATAAAATAACTATGTTTTTTCCTTCCTTTTCCTCTGACATTGGCAGATGGATCCACCCATTCAAACAGTTTGCAGTATAACCAACTGAGCCAAACTCTTACCTGAGTCTAATTTGTTTATTTGTTTATTCATCAATTAATGAATTAAGAAGTAAGAACCAACACTTTCACAAAGAAAGAAGCTAGCAAAATTCTATTTGAAGGAAACAGAAGGAAAACCTAGATGTTTCCAGTGACGCTAAAGAGAAAACACAAATGTGCATGTTGAAAGACTCTAGCCAGGCTCGGTGGCTCAGCCTGTAGTCCCGTGCCTTTGGGAGGCTGAGGTGAGTGGATTGCCTGAGCCTGCAGGTTCAAGACCCGCCTGGGCAGCGAGACTTCATCTCTACAATAAATCAAAAAATCAGCCGGGCATGGTAGCGCATGCCTGTAATTCCAGTTACTCGGAAGGCTGAGGAGGAAGGATTGCCAGAGCCCAGCAGGCGAGGCTGCGGTGGCTGGGAGCGGCCACTGCACTCCAGTCTGTGTAACAGAGTGAGACCAACTCAAAAAAAAAAAAAAAAGAATAAAGAAAGACTCTTGGTGTAACACATAATGGAATGTGATGTGATCATCTGTGTCAGTTCAGAGAACAACAGGTGGTGAGACTCCAGTAAAGTCTAAAACTTGCTCTGGAGTTCCCTTTCTAGAAGAGTGATTCACTTAGCAATGGACATCATTAGGCTTAAGGACAAACATCTGCTTGGAAGACTCTTGGCACAATAAATAATGAAAAGTGGTGTGATCATTTGTGTCTATTTCTTAAGTTTGGTGGGAGATCAGCAAAGTCAAAAACCTGCTATGGAGCTCCCTTGACAGAAAAGTGCTTCACAATGCAAGAGATCATTAGTTTTTTTCTTCCTGTTGCAGAGACATGTTGCCCAGTGGTTATCAGAGCATTCATCAGAGAATGGCAAAGTCACCTACCTACAAACTTATGTTGATGCTAACATGCTAAAGGCTTGATGATATAAGACTCTTGCCATAATAAATAACAGAATGTGGTGTGACCATTTGTGTCATTTCAGAGAAAAAAGCATGTTGGAACTCCAGCAAAGTCAAAAAACTGCTCTGAAGTTCCCTTGCCAGAAGAATGATTCATTGGGCAACAGAGACCATTAGGCTTCAGGACTAACAAGCATGTGCTACTTACTTCTGGAATTATTTGGAGGCTGTTTCCTAATTACTTCAGGAGGTTGAATCTAGGTCAAAGGTGAAAATCTCAGAAGGAATTAAGATATGCTCAAGGCCCCATGAAGAGTTAAAAACTCATGCCCTTTACCCTAACTGAAGCTTAAGCTTGTAGATTATTACACTTCTGTAATTAATTTAAGCAAGCCCCTAGAATTTGAGACTACACATTGCATTGTTTCAGGGAATTAAATATGTGAAACCCTAAACAATGTTGCTAGATCACTTTTTGTAAAAGTACAAAGAAAACTTCCTTCTCCCTCAGAAAGCTATGAGGAGAGAACACAGTCCCTTATGGAAACTTGGTGTGTATCCTAGGGTCAAGAGTGTTAGGATTATTTCATGGGCCTCATGATATGAAGCACTTCTACCAATAGGCAAGGTAAAACATAACACTTTCTTTTGCTGTCACAGAGATGTGCTGCACAGTGGTAATCAGTGCATTCATCAGAGACTGGCAAAGTTGCTTACAAATTATGTTGATGCTAACATGATGAAGGTTTCCACATTATCTGTGTAGCCTCACTCTATGTAAAAGTTTTGCAAAACATTAAACTAAAGTATAGTGAGGAAAAATAAAATAAAATAATCATGTTTTTTGTTTATTTGCTGCTGTCATGTGGCAGATGGATCTACACATTCAAACAGTTTACAGTATAACCAACTGAGTCTAACATCACACTCTTTTCTAATTTATTTATTTGTTTATAACATATAACCCTAACCCCAACCCTAATCTTAACCCTATATATTTATTTATTTGGTAGTAAGTTAAACACTTTCACAAAGAAAGGTGATTTTCAAATTGCCATTGAAGGAAACTGAAAGTAAACCTTAGATATTCCCAGTGACATTAAAGAGTAGACATAAACTTGCATGTTGAAAGACTCTTGGTGTAATAAATAATGAAATGTGGTGTGATCAGTTCAGGAAACAAAGCATGGGACTCAGGCAAGGTCTAAAACCAGCTCTGAGTTCTCTTGCCAGAGAGTGATTTGCTTGCCATTAGAGATGGTTAGGCTTAAGGACAAACAATTGCATGCTACCGAAATGCGCTGTTTGCTTAATTTGAGGCTGTTTCCTAATTACCTCAGGAGGCTGAATCTAGGTCAAAGGTGAAAATCTCGGAAGGATGAAGATATCTCAAGGCTCCACAAAGAGTTATAAAATCATGTCCTTTACTCTAACTGCAGCTTAAGACTCTAGATTATTTCACTCCTGGAATTAATTTAGGCAAACCCATGATATGTAAGAGTATGCAATTCATTGTTTCAGGGATTAAAACATGTGAAATCCCAAACAATGTTGCTAGACTAATTTTTGTAAAAATATAAAGAGAAGGTCCTTCTTCCTAGGGAAGTTATGAAGAGAGAATGCAGACTCTTATGGAACTTCATGTGTATCCTAGGGTCTAGAGTGTTAGGATTATTTCATGGGGTTCATGAAAGGAAGCACTTTTAACAACAGGCAAGGCAAAATGTAGTTTTTCTGTTCCTGTCCCAGATATGTGTTGTTTAGTGGAAGCCAGTGCATGCATCAGAAACTGGCAAAGTTGCCTGCAAACCTACATTGATGCTAACATGCTAAAGGCTTCCACATTATCAGTGTAGCCTCACTGAGTAAGAGTTTGACAAAGCAGATATCAGGATTTCTTTAAAGTGTAGCAAGAAAAAAATAAACCAACCATTTTACTCATTAATTTGCTGCTAACATGTGGCAGATGGATCTATGCATTCAAATGGTGTGCAGTATAACAAACTAAGTCTAACATTACATGATGTATTTATTTATATTTATCTATCTACTTATGTATTTGAAAATAAATAAAACACTTTCACAGCCAGGCTCCATGGCTCAGCCTGTAAGCCCATGCTTTAGGAGGCTGGGGTGAGTGGATTGCCTGAGCCCGCATGTTTGAGACCCACCTCGGCAACTTGGCGAGACCTCATATCTACAATAAATCAAAAAATTAGCCGGGCATGGTAGCATGCACCTGTAGTTCTGGTTACTTGGAAGGCTGAGGTGGAAGGACTGCCGGAGTCCAGCAGGTCGAGAATGTGTTGGCCGGGAGTGGCCACTGCACTCCAGTCTGGGTGACAGAGTGAGACTACAACTCAAAAAAACCCCAAAAACACTTTCACAAACAAAGGTGATTTCCAAATTGCCTTTGAAGGAAGCTGAAAGTAAACCTTAGGTATTCCCAATCATGATAAAGAGAAAACATAAATGTGCATATTGGAAGACTTGGTGAAATACATAAGAGAATGTGGTGTGATCATTTGTGTCAATTCAGGGAACAAAGCATGGTGGGACTCCAGCAAAGTCAAACCCTGCTCTGGAGTTCTCTTGCCAGAAGAATGATTAGCTTGGCAATTGAGATCATTAGGCTTAAGGAGAAACCCCTGCCTGCTACCTACTTCTGGACTTAATTGGAGGCTGTTTACTGATTACCTCAGAAGGCTGAATCTAGGTCAAAGTGAAAAACTCAGAAGGAATGAAGATAGGCTCAAGGCTCCATGAAGAGTTATAAACACATTCCCTTTACTCTAACTGCAGCTTGAGGTTCTAGATTATTTCACTCCTGAAATTAACGTATGCAAGTCCATGGTATTTAATACTACACATTGCATTGTCTCAAGGATTATGTAAGATCTCTAACAATATTGTGGTCAATTTTTGTAAAAGTACAGAGAGAAGGTCCTTCTCCTTACGGAAGCTATGAAGAGAGAACACAGACCCTTATGAAAACTTTGTATCCTTGGGTCTAGAGTATTAGGATTATTTCATGGGGTTCAGAAAAGGAAGTACTTTAGCAACAAACAAGTTAAAAAGTAGTTTTTCTCTTCCTGTTCCAGAGACATTGCCCCGTGGTAATCAGTGAATTCATCAGAGACTGGCAAAATCATCTACAAAACTATATTGATGCTAACCTGTTGTAGGCTTTCACATTAATTGTATAGTTTCACTCTAGGTAAGAGTTTGGCAAAGCAGATATCAGAATTTATTCAAAGCATAGTGAAAAAGTAAAATAGACAGGTATTTCATTCATTTGCTGCTGACATGTGGGAGGTAGATCCACCTGTTCATACAGTTTACAGTATACAGTTTACAGTATAGCCAACTGAGTTTCACACCACACTGTTTATTTATTTGTCTATTTATGTATTTGAAAGTAAGTAAACACTTTCATAAAGAAAGGAGATTGCCAAATTGCTCAAGGCTCCATGAAGAGTTAAAAATGTATACCCTTTACTCTAACTGAAGATTAAGGCTCTAGATTGTTTCACTCCTGGAATTAATTTAGGCAAGTCCATACTATTTAAGACTGCACATTCTATTTTTTCAGGGATCGAAATATGTGAAATCTCAAACAATGTTGCTAGGTCAATTTTTGTAAAACTACAAATAAAAGGTCCTTCTTCCGTGGGAAGCTATGAGAAGAGAACACAATCCATGGAAACTTGGTTTGTATCATAGGGTCTAAAGTGTTAGGATTATTTTATTGGGTTCATGAAAGGAAGAACTTTTAGAAATAAGCAAAGAAAAACTTAGTTTTTCACTTCCTGTCCCAGAGAGTATTGCCTTGTAGTAATCAATGCATTCATCATAGACAGGCAATATTGTCTACAAGCCTACATTGATGCTAATATGATAAAGGCTTCCACATTGTCTCTTTTTAAGCATTTGGCAAAGCAGATATCAGGATTTCTTAAAACAGCATAAAAAAAGTAACTAGCTCTTTCCTTCATATTCCACAAACATGAAGTGGATGGGCCTTTCAGAGTTTTCAGTGTAATCAACTCTAACACATTATTTGTTTGTTTATTTTTATTTATGTATTTGAAAGTAAGTAAACACTTTCATAAAGAAAGGAGATTGCCAAACTGCTTTTTAAGGAAGCTGAAAAAATTCTTAGATGATCCCAGTGATGATACAGAAAAAAACAGAAACAAGCATGGTAGAAGTCTCTTGGTATAAAACATAACAGAATGGGGTGAGATCATTTGTGTAAGTTTAGGGAACATAACCTGGTGAGACTCCAGCAAAGTCTAAAATCTACTCCAGAAGAGTAATTTGCTGTAAAACAGGGATCCTGAGGCTTAAGGAGAAACACCTACTACCTACTTGCTACCTACTTCTGGGTTTAATTGGATGCTATTTAATAATTACCTCAGGAGGCTGAATTTAGGTCAAAAGTGAAAAACTCAAAAGAAATAGATTCAAATCTCCATGAAGTGTTTAAAAACTCCAACCTTTTGCTCTAACTGCAACTGAAAGTTCTAGATTATTTCACTCCTGGATTTAATTTTGGCAAGCCCACAGATTTTAAGTCTACACATTGTATTGTTTCAGGGATTGAAATATGTAAAACCACAAACATTGTTGCTAGGTCAATTTTTGAAAAAGTATAAAGAAAATGTCCTCCCTAGGGCAGTTGTGAGGAGAGAATACAGGCCCTTGTGGAAACTTGGTTTGTATCTTAGTGGCTAGAGTGTTATGATTATTTCATGGGGTTCACAAAAGTAAGAGCCTTTAGCAAAAAGCAAGGTAAAACATAGGTTTTTCTTCCCAACCCAGAGACATGTTGCCCAGTGGTAACCAGTGCATTCATCAGAGACCGGAATTGTTGTCTACAAACCTATGTAGATGGCAACATACTAAAGGCTTCCACATCATTTGTGTAGCTTCACTCTAGCTAACAATTTAGCAAAGCAGAGACTAGGATTTCTTTAAAGCATAGTGAAAAAAAAGAAAAATATAAACTTACCATGTTTTTCATTCATTTGCTACCAATATGTGGCATATGAATTCACCCATTCAGAGTTTGTAGTGTAATCAACTGAGTCTAACACCAAACTATTTATGTATTTATTTATTTGTAAGTAAAAAACTCTTTCACAAAGAAAGGAGATTGCCAGACTTCCTTTGAAGGAAGCTGAATGAAAACCTTAGATGTTCCCAGTTATGTTAAAGAGGAAACACAAATTTGTATGTTGGAAATCTCTGATATAATAAATAATTTGTGTCAGTTCAGGGAGCAAAGCATGGGGAGACTTAGTTAAGTCTAAAACCTGTTTTGTAGTTCCTTTGTCTGAAGAGTGCTTCCCTGAACAAGAAACCATTAGACTTAAGAAGAAACACCTGTGTGCCACCTACTTCTGTGTTAACATGGAAGCTGTTTCCCAATTACCTCAGGAGGCCAAATATAGCTAAAATGTGAAAAACTCAGAAGGAACAAAGATAGACTCAAGTCTCCACAAAAAGTTAGAAACTCATGCCTTTTAACTGCAGCTTAGGGCTCCATGTTATTTTACTCCTGGAATTAATTTAGGCAATCTCATAGTATTTAAGGTTATGCATTGCCTTATTTCAGGGATTGAAATATGTGAATCCCTAAATAAAGTTGCTAGGTCAATTTTTGTAAAAATACCAGGAAAAGTCTTTCTTCCTATAGAAGCCATGAGAAAAGAACACAATCCCTTATGGAAATGGTATGTATCCTAGAGGTTACAGTGTTATGATTATTTCAAGAGGTTCACAAAGGGAAGAACTTTGGGTAACAAGCAAGTTAAAACAGTTTTTCTTCCTGTCTCAGAAACGTTTTACCCAGTGGTAATCAGTGCATTCATCTGAGGGTGGAAAAGTTACTTACAAACCTATGCTGATGCTGACCTGCTAAAACTTTCCATGTTATCTGTGTAGCTTCACTCTAGGTAGGAGTTTGACAAAGCACATATCAAAATTTGTGCTTTATTTAAAGCCTAGTAAGAAAAAAAATAAACTAACCTGGTTTTTCTTTCATTTGTCATTGATATGAGGCAGATGGATCTACACATTCAAACAATTTGTAGTGTTACCAATGTAACCTAACACCACACACTTTTTTATTTAGTTATTTATGTATTTATTTACTTATTTAGAAGTAAGTAAAACATTGTCACAAAGAAAGGAGATTGCCAAATTTCCTTTGAAGGAGGCTGACAAAAAGCCTTAGGTGTTCTCAGTGATGTTAAAGAGAAAATGCAGACATGCATGTTGGAAGTTTTTTGGAGTAATACATTATGGAATGTGTTGTTATCATTTGTGTCAGTTCAGGGAACAAATAATGGTGGATCTTTGCAAAATATTTAACCTGCTCTAGAGTTCCCTTGCCAGAAGAGTGCTCTGCTGGGCAACAGGGTCTTTAGGCTTAAGGGGAAACACCTGCATCCTATCTACTTCTCAGCTTAATTGGAGGCTGTATAATAAATACTTCAGGAGGCTGAATCTAGCTCACAAGTAAAAAACTCAGAAGGAATGAAGAAGCCTCAAGGCTCCATGAAGAGTTAAAAACTCATGCCATTTACTCTGATAGTGCTTAAGGTTATAAATTATTTCACTATTGAAATTAATTTAAGGAAGCCCATAGTATTTAAGATGACACATTGAATTGTTTCAGTGATTGAATTATGTGAAACCCTAAACAAAGATGCATGGTCAATTTTTGTAAAAGTACAAACAAATGGTCTTTTGCCTTATAGAAGCAATGAGGATCCTGAACAATTATCATAATACTACAAGAAAGGGATTGGCAGTGGTGGGAAACTTCTGGGGGGCACACTTCATCAATAAGGGTACTTGATCTCAAACAAGGTGAAGTGGGGTCTAATGTGAGGCCCAAACTTCACCTGTACTATAACCATTTGTATGCCTAATCCTGAAATGTACCATACATCTTTGAAATAAAAATAAGAGAAGGGGAACAAGATGGTGACGGCATAGGTGAACTGATGAGATTCTCTGAACGTGAGTTCCCAAAAAGGCTATTACTTCTCTTCCCCCACCCCCCAGCCCACCACTAGCCATGCTGGTGCGAGGCCTGGGGACCTTTGGTCCCACACAGGGCCAGATATTGTGGCCCCCTGCTGCTGCTGTTCCACTGTGTGTGTGGGAGTCTCGGGTCCCAACCCCCTTCAGCTCCCTTCCTGGCTACATCGTCTCCAGCTCGGCACCCGGCACCAAGCCACCAGTCACTCAGGGAGGCTCTGGGCGCCCGCCCCTCAGAGACACCGGTCCCATTCCTGGCTGAAGTACCCTGTGGGGGGCTCAGGGCCACTCTCGCCACTCACCACCTGCCCTTTGTAGCTTTGGAGCTCTGGAACTCCAGACCCACCCTGGCTGAGGCACTCAGCATGAGACCCCAAGCTGGGGGACCCAGGTAAGTAGAGAAAAACAGATCTGCATAAACTGCCTCACCATTCTCCAGGCAGAGACTTCCATTGCCCTGCCCACCTATCAACAAACTTTACCTCAATTCCTAAGGTCAGATATTGCAGAACCCTACTGCTGCTGTTCAACTGCGTACGTGGGAGTCTCAGGTCCCAACCCTCTCCCAGCTCCCTCCCTGGCTACATTGTCTCCAGCCTGGCACCTGGCACCAAGCTGCCGGTCACTCAGGGAGGCTCTGGGCACCTGCCCCTCAGTGACACAGGTTCCATTCCTGGCTGAAGTACCCTGTGGGGGGCCCAGGGCCACTCTCGCCACTCACTGCATGCCCTTTGGAGCTTTGGAGCTCTGGAACTCTGGGCCCACCCTGGTTGAGGCACTCAGCATGAGACCCCAAGCTGGAGGACCCAGACAAGTAGAGAAAAACAGATCTGCAAAAACTGCCTCACCATTCTTCAGGCAGAGACTTCCATTGCCCTGCCCACCTATTAACAAACTTTACCTCAGTTCCTAAGGCAACAGTATGAAATAGGAGACAAAGCCCCACCCATACGCTGCAATGAAAAACAAAAGGGAGAGGCCGGAATCAGAGATCAGAGAAGTGGCTTTAGTCTGATTGCTTATTTTGACTTATGATTTTATCATTGTAACTGTTGGTTTTGATCATGTTTGTTGTTTACCTTCTGACATACACTGTTTCTTGATTTTATTGGCCTGTCTCTGTGTAGCTATCAGTACTCTAGGGAATCTTTCTTACGTGTCTTTCTTCACTTCTTCCCGGCCTTGTGTCTCTTTCTCACCTGATAGTTGGTATGAATATCTGTTTTCCCTCTCGCTCTTCTCTCTTTCTAACTCCCTATTGACCCCCCTTCCTCCATTATTTTCCTTTTTTATACCCCCCTCTTTAATCTAGGGACCAAGACTACATACTGCTGAATAGACAGATTTTAAGGCAGAGGGAAATAGGTTCCAGTGCGCTCATACACCTGTGCATGGATGCTAGAATCAGCATTCTGAACCACAGCTTCCCTCTCAATTAAACCACAAAACTGCAAAAAGTACAGATTGCAGCCTATGCTCCAACCTGAAAAGTGAACAAAGCCAGAAGACCCTCATAAGGAAGAACAGGACATTGCAGAAGAGAAATAAAAGCAACCCTGCCTTCCCTCAAAAACAGAATTGAAGACGGGGAGGAAAAGAAGGAGAGAGAGAAAAATCTACACAAGTGAAGAAAAACCAAAAGAAGAGTATGGGTCTCTCCCAGACCCCTGGGAGAGCAGACACAGAAAACTGACTCAGAATGCAAACAATGAAAAGTCCCCAGAATGAAGGGTCCCAAACTACAAATGTAGATATCAAGACAATAATGGAGAGAATAAAAAGAATTGAGGAGACACAAGAAGAAACTAGGAGGAAGATGATATCTGAGATAACAGTAATAAAGAATATTGTGAATGAAATAAATAACAAACTGATAAGCATGGAAAGCAGAATTACCCAAGCAGAAGAAAGAATCTCAGAGCTTGAGGATCAAAATATAGAAATAACCCAAACTCTTAAAAACACAGAAAATAAGCTCCAAAAGAAAGAACAAAACCTTCAAGAGATGAGCTATTACCTCAAGAGGCCTAACCTAAGAGTAATCGGTCTCCCTGAGGCAGAAAGAGAGACAGAGACCACATTGGAACAAACTTTCCATGAGATCATTCAAGAAAACTTCCCTTATCTAATCAGTGATGCAAAAATTCAAACACAAGAGATTCAGAGAACCCCTGCAAGACAACAAATGAGAAGACCAACTCCTAGACACATAATAATTTGCCTAAACAAAGTAGGCATAAAAGAAAAAATCCTAAAGGCAGCAAGAGAAAAAGGCCAGATCACCTACCATGGAAAACCAATCAGAATAGCAGCAGACTTATCTACAAAAACCCTGCAAGCAAGGAGAGCTTGGAGCCCTATGTTCAAAGTCCTAAAAGATAAACAATTTCAACCAAGAAGAACCTACCCGGCCAAGCTAAGCTTCATCAGTGAGGAAGAATTAAAATATTTCCCAGATATCCAATCCCTAAGAACTTATACTGCCACCAAACCATCTCTACATGAAACACTTAAGAAAGTACTGAACACAGAAAAAGGAAGAAAGCACAACGTTCTTCACAAGAGTACAGGGAAAAGAATAAAATATACATGAACCAACCCCAAATCCAAAAGAAAGACAAAAAAAAAAACAACCAAAAAACAAAAACCACCAAGTGGAAGAACAACAACTCTATAAGAATGCTATGATAGGGATGAACTCTCACATTTCAATAATTAGCCTGAATGTGACTGGACTAAATGCACCACTGAAAAGACATAGAGTGGCAAAATGGATAAAATATCACCAGGCAACAATATACTGCCTTCAAGTGACCCATCTCACTAGAAAGGACATACACAGACTCAAAGTAAGAGAATAAGAAACAAATTTTCAGGTGAATTGAACATAAAAGAAAGGAGGAGTTGCAATCCTAATTTCAGACAAAATATCATTTAAGCTATCAAAAATTAAAAAAAGATACAGATGGCCAATACATAATGATAAAAGGTTCACTCCATCAGCAAGAAATATCTATCCTAAACATATATGCACCCAACATAGATGCACCAACCTTCATAAAGCAATTTCTAGGAAAACTAAAGAAAGATATTGACTCTAACACCATCATAACTGGGGACTTTAATACCCCACTGACAACCCTATACAGATCATCAGGACAAAAAATCAGCAAGGAGATCCAGAACCTCAGTGAGACTCTGGACCAAATGGACTTAATTGATACCTACACAACACTCCATCAGAGACCACAGAATACACATTCTACTCATCACCACATGGAACATATTCTAATATCAACCACATAATTGGACACAAATCAAGCATAAGCCAATTTAAAAGGACTGAAATTCTACCATGCACCTTCTTGGACCACAGTGGAATAAAAATAAACATTGACACCAACAAGATCCCCCCAAACCCCACAAAGACATGGACACTAAACAGCATGATGCTAAACAACTCCTGGGTCAATGATGAAATAAAAACAGAGATCAAAAGTTACATGGAAACAAATGAAAATGAAGAAACATCTTACCAAAATCTCTGGGACGCCTTGAAAGCTGTAGTAAGAGGGGAATTTATATCCTTACAAACACACATGAAGAAAATGGAAGGAACAGAAATTCACAACCTAGCAAGCCACCTAAAGAAGCTGGAAAAACAAGACCACAAAAACCCTAATTTCAGCAGAAGAATCCAGATCACCAAAATAAAATCCCAAATCCAGGACATAGAAGACAAAAAGATAATACAAAAAATCAATGAAACAAAAAGTTGGTTCTTCGAAAGGATAAACAAGATTGATGGTCCCCTAACTAGACTGACCAAGAAAAAACGAGAAAAAAACCAAATAAGCACAATCAGAAACACAAAAGGTGAAGTCACATCTGACTCTGAAGAAATACAAAAGATCATTAGAGACTACTACGTATACTTGTATGGAAAAAAAACTTGAAAATTTTAAGGAAATGGAGGACTTTCTGACATCACACAACCTACCTAGTTTGGAACAAGAAGAAATTGAGACCCTAAATAGACCAATAACAATCAAGGAAATCGACTATGTAATAAGAAAACTTCCTACAAAAAAAAAGCCCTGGTCCAGATGGCTTTCCAGCAGAATTCTACAAGACATTTAAGGAGGAACTGATACCAATCCTACTGAAGGTATTCCAGGTGGTTGAAAAAGATGGAACTCTCCCCAAATCATTTTATGAAGCCAACATCACATTGATACCCAAGCCAGGTAAAGATCCAACAAAGAAAGAGAACTACAGGCCAATATCTTTGATGAACATAGATGCTAAAATTCTCAACAAGATCTTAGCAAACCAGATTCAGCAATACACCTCAAAAATCATCCATCATGACCAAGTAGACTTCATTCCTGGGATGCAAGGCTGGTTCAACATTCGTAAAACCATAAATGTAATTAAATACATCAACAGATGTCAAAAAAACCCCACATTTTATATCATTAGATGCAGAAAAAGCTTTTGATAAAATCCAGCACCCCTTCTTGATAAAAACCCTCGAACATCTAGGCATATGGTGAACATACCTCAAAATAGTAAAAGCCATCTACGAGAAACCCACAGCCAGCATACTCCTAAATGGACAAAAATTGGAAACATTTCCCCTGAAAACTGGAACAAGACAAGGATGCCCATTCTCACCCCTCCTGTTCAACATAGTATTGGAAATTGTGGCTCAAGCAATCAGAGAAGAGAAAGCAATCAGGGATATCCAAATAGGAAAAGAAGAAATCAAGTTATCTCTCTTTGTAGATGATATGATTGTGTACCTTGAAAACCCAAGAGAATCTGTCAAAAACCTCCTTACACTGATAAAGGCCTTTGGCAAAGTCTCAGGACACGAAATAAATGTACAAAAGACAATCGTATTTCTCTACACCAATAATAAACAAACAGAAACTCAAATAAAAAATACAATTCCATTCACAATAGCCATAAAAAAAATGAAATACCTTGGCATCTTCCTAACCAGAGACGTGAAAGACCTTTACAATGAAAATTACAAAACACTGCTCAAAGAAATCAAAGATGACATAAACAAGAGGAAAAATATCCCATGCTCATGGATTGGAAGAATCAACATTGTGAAGATGTCCATCTTACCTAAGGCAATCTACAAATTCAATGCAATACCCATCAAATTACCAGCAACATTCTTCTCAGACCCAGAAAAAACAACACAGGAATTCATATGGAAACACAAACGTCCAAGAATAGCCAGAACAATCCTCAGCAAAAAAAAAAAAAAAACAAAGCAGGTGGTATCACATTACCAGACTTCAAACTTTACTATAAAGCTACAATCATCAAAACAACTTGGTATTGGTATAGGAACAGGCATATAGATTAATGGAATAGAATCAAGATTCCAGAAGCAAAACCTCAATTTCTCAAGCAACTCATCTTTGACAAAGCCTCTACCACCTATCACTGGGGAGAGGAGAACCTATTCAGTAAATGGTGCTGGGAAAACTGGCTGACCACATGCAGAAGATTGAAACAGGACCCCATGCACAAAAGTTAACTCCAAATGGATCAGAGACCTAAATGTAAAACCTCAAACCATAAGAACCTTAGAAAATGAAGGAAATACCCTCAAGGAAATCGGAACTGGCATCCAATTCCTGAACAAAACCCAAAACCCACAGGTCATAAGAGAGAAGATAGACAAGTGTGACCTTATGAAACTGACAAGCTTCTGCAAAGCCAAAGAAACCATGGAGAGAACAGGGAGACAGCCTACAGACTGGGAAAAAGTATTTGCCAACACCAGGTCTGACAAAGGCTTAACATCCTGGATCTACAAGGAACTCAAACGTGCTGAAAAGAAAAAAACAAACAACCCTATTATAAAATGGGTAAAAGATATGAACAGGCACTTTACAAAGGAAGACATCCGAGCAGCCAACAGACACATGAAGAAATGTTCTACCTCACTAATCATCAGGGAGATGCAAATCAAAACCACACTGAGATACCACCTAACTCTAGTCAGAATGGCAATCATCAACAACTCAAAAAATAACAGCTGCTGGAGAGGGTGTGGTGAAAAGGGAACACTTCTACACTGTTGGTGGGAGCGTAAACTAGTGCAATCTCTGTGGAAAGCAGTATGGCGATTCCTAAAAGCTCTAAATATCAACCTCCCATATGACCCCACAATCCCCCTACTGGGAATATATCCTGAAGTCAAATCACTCTATAAAAAAGATACCTGCATACGTATGTTTATTGCAGCATTGTTCACAATAGCAAGAACCTGGAAACAACCATGCTGCCCATCAAAAGAGGACTGGATTAAAAAATGTGGTACATATACATGATGGAATACTACACAGCCATAAAAAAGAACAAAATCATGAATTTCGCAGTGACCTGGATGGAACTAGAGTCTATAATACTGAGTGACCTCTCATAGAAACGAAGATCTGAGTATCACATGTTCTCACTCATATAATGGACCTTGAACATTCAATGTAATAGTATAAGAAAATGACTGACGGTACTGGGAAACTATGAGGGTGGGGAGGGAGATGGGATTAATAGTAGCAAATACATGTTTTTGGGACGGGAAAACACCTCTTATCAACAGGGTGCCTGAATGAAATATAATTGTATACCTAACCCTTAACTGTACCCCACAACATCATAATAAAAAATATTGATAATAAAAAAATAAAAAATAAAAATAAGAGGTAGTGAGGAGAGAACACAGACCTTTATGGAGACATGCTTCCTATGCTAGGGGATATGTTATGATTATTTCATGTAGTTCACAAAGGGATGCACTTTCAGCAACAAGCAAGGTAAAACGTAGTTTCTCCCTTCTTGTCCCAGAAACTGTTGCCCCGTTGTAATCAGTGCATTCGTCAGAGACTGTCAAAGTCACTTACAAAACTACATTGATGCTAACCTGCTAAAGGCTTCCATGTTATCTGTGTACTTGCATTCCAGGTAAGAGTTTTGCAAAGCAGATATTAGGATTTCTTTAAAGTATAGTGAGAAAAAAATAAAATAACCAGGTTTTTCCTTCATTTGCCACTGACATGTGGCAGATGGATCCACCCATTCAAACAATTTGCAGGGTCACCAACAAAATCTAACATCACACTCTATTTTCTTTTATTTGGAAAGAAGTAAAACTTTTTTTTTTTTTTCAAAAAAGGACATTGCAAAATTTCTTTCGAAGAAAGCTGAAAAATAAAAACTTAGTCCCAGCTATGTTAAAGATAAAACACAAGCGTGCATGTTGGAAGACTCTTGGTGTAATACGTTATGGAGTGTGTTGTGATCATTTTGTCAGTTCAGGGAAGAAATGGTGATGGGATTCCAGCAAAGTCTATAACCTGTGCTGAAGTTCACTTGCCAGAAGGGGAGGGACAATATACATCATGAGACTTAAGAAGGAACATCTGTGTGCTACATAATTCTGGGCTTAGTTGGAGGCTGTTTCCTAATTACCTTACAAGACTGTATATGGGTCAAAGGTTAAAAACTCATAAGGAATGAAGATAGGCTCAAAACTCCACAAAAAGTTTAAAAACTCATGCCCCTTACTCTAACAACAACTTAAGGCTCTCGGTTATTTCACTCCTGGAATTAATTTAGACAAGTCCATAATATTTAAGACTACACATTGTATTGTTTCAGGGACTGAAATATGTGAAACTGCAAACAATGTTGCTAGGTCAATTTTTGTAAAAGTACATAAAAATGTCCTTCTCCCTAGTAATGGATCCACACATTCAAACAATTTGCAGTGTAGCCAGTGTAATCTAACACCGCACACTTTTTCATTTGCTATTTATGCATTCATTCATTTATGTATTCATTTGTGTATTTGGAAATAAGTAAAACATTATCACAAAGAAAGGAGATTGCCAAATTTTCTTTGATGGAAAATGTGAGGAGGAAACACCACACTCTTTTTAAATTTATGTTTGTATGTATGTATGTATGTATGTATGTATTTACATATTTGGAAGTAAGTGAAACAATTTCACAAAGAAATGAAATTGCCAAATTTTCTTTGAAGGAAGCTGAAAGAAAAACTTAGATGTTCCCATTGACTTTAAAGGTGAAACACAAACATGCATGTTGGAAGTCTCTTGGTTTAATAAATAACAGAATGAGGTGTAATCATTTGTGTTAGTTGAGGGAACAAAGCATGGTGGGAGTTCAGCAAAGTCTAAAACCTGCTCTGGAATTCCCTTGACAGAAAGGTGCTTCCCTAGAAAATAGAAGCCATTAGGCTTAAGGAGAAACTCCTGCATGCTACCTATTTCTGGGTTTAAATGGAGGTTGTTTCCTAATTACCACAGGAGACTGAATCTAGCTAAAATGTGAAAAAATCAGAAGGAACAAAGATAGGCTCAAGGCTCCATGAGGAGTTAGAAACTCATGCTTTTTAACTGCAGCTTAAGTCTCGATATTACTTTACTCCTGGAATTAATGTACGTGAATCCATAGTATTTAAAACTACACATTGCCTGGTTTTGGGGATGGAAATAGGTAAAAACCAAAACAAAGTTTCTAGGTCAATTTTTGTAAAAATACAAAGAAAAGGCCTTTCCCCCTAGAGAAGCTATGAGGCAAGAACACAGTTCCTTAAGGAAACATGGCTTGTATCCTAGAGGTTACAGTGTTATGATCGTTTTATGGGGTTCACAAAGGGAAGTATCTTTAGCAATAGGAATATTAACACATAGTTTTTGTCTTCCTGCCCCAGAAATGTGTTGTCCAGTGGTAATCAGTGCATTTATCTGAGTGACAAAATTACCTGAAACCTATATTGATGCTAAACTGCTAAAGCCTTCCATGTTATATATGTAGTTTTACTCTAGGTAAGAATTTGGCAAGGCAGATATCAGGATTTCTTTAAAGTCTAGTGAGTCAAAAAATAAAATAAACTAACTAGGCTTTTTCTTCATATGTCATTAACGTGAGGCAGATGGATCTACTCATTCAAACAATTTGCAGTGTAAGTAACTGCATCAAACACTACCCTCTTTCTTATTTATTTATTTATGTGGAAGTCCCTTATGGGAACAAAGTCTGTATCCTAGAGGCTAGAGTGTAATGATTATTTCATGGGGCTTACAAAGCAATGTGCTTTTAGCAACAAGCAAGTTAAAATGTACTTTTCTCTTCCTGTTCCAGAGACATGTTGCCCTGTGATAACCAGTGCATTCATTAGAGAGTGGCATAGTCACTTACAAACATATGTTAGTGCTGACCTGCTAAACACTTCCATGTATCTGTGTGGCTTCACTATAGGTAAGAGTTTGGCAAAGCAGACATCAGGATTTCCTTAAAGCAAGGTAACACAGCAAAATAAACTAATCAGGTTTTAACTTCATTTGCCCCGACAGGGGCATATGGATCCACCCATTCACACAATATGCAATAGAATCTACTTAGTCTAATACTACACTCTTTATTTATATGTATCTGGAAGTAAGCCCAACACTTAACAAAGAATGAAGATGGCCAAATTGCCTTTGAAGGAAGCTGAAAGAAAACCTTAGATGTTCTCTATGGCATTAAAGACAAAACACAACGTGCATGATGAAAGACTCTTGGAATAATAAAAAAAAGGGAATGTGATGTGATCCTTTGTATCAGTTCAGGGAAAAAAGTGTAGTGAGACTCCAGCAAAGTCAAAAACCTGTTCTGGAGTTCCCTTGTCAGAAAAGTGCTTTGCTTTGCAATGGAGATGATTAGACTTAAGGAGAAACACCTGTGTCATACCCACTTCTTTGATTAATTTGTGGCTGTTTACTTATTATCTCAGGAGGCTGAATCAAGTCAAAGTCAAAAAGTCTGAAGGAACAAAGATAGGCTTAAGAGTCCACGAAAAGTTAAAAACTCATGCCTTTTACTTTACCTACCACTTAAGGCTCTAGATTGTTTCACTCTTGGTATTGATTTAGACAAACTCAGTATTTAAGCCTAAAGATTGCATTGTTCCAGGGAATGAAATATGTGGAACCTCAACAAATTTACTAGGTCAATTTTTGTTAAAGGGATAGATAGATAGATAGAGAGAGAGAGAGAGAGATACATTGATGCTAACATGATAAAGCCTTTCACATTCTCTGTGTAGCTTCATTCTAAATAAGAGTTTGGCAAAGCAGATATCAGGATTTCTTTACAGAGTAGTGAGAAAAAATAAAATAAAATAACTAGGTTTTTCCTTCATTTGCCACCAACTGGTGGCAGATGGATTCACCCACTCAAACAATTGGTAGTAAAACCTACTGAATCAACTCCACACTTTTAAATTTTAATTAATTAATTAATGTATCCACTTATGCATCTGAAAGCAAGCAAAATAATTTCACAAAGAAAGGAGATTGCCAAAAGTCTTTAAAGAAAACATTAGAAGTTCTCAGTGGTATTAAAGAGAAAACACAAATGTGCATGTTGGAAGACTGTTGGCATAATACACAAAGGAATGTTGTGTGTTCATTTAAGTCAGTTCAGAGAACAAAGTGTGGTGGAGCTCCAGCAAAGTCAAAAACCAGCTCTGGAGTTCCCTTGCCAGTATAGCTCTTTGCTGAGCAATGGAGTTTATTGCTACCTACTTCTGGGTTTAATTGGAGGCTATTTCCTAATTACCCCAGGAGGCTGAATCCAGCTAAATGGTGAAAAAGTCAGAAGGAACAAAAATAGGTTCAAGGTTCCATGAAGAGTTAGAAACTCATGCCTTATAACTGCTGCTTAAGGCTCTAGACTACTTCACTCCTGGAATTAATTTAGGCAACACAATAGTATTTAAGACTATGCATTGCATTGTTTCAGGGATTGAAATATGTGAAACCCTAAACAAAGTAGCTAGGTCAATTTTTGTAAAAGTATAAAGAGCTTCTCCCCAGGGAAGCTATGAGAAGAGAGCATAGCTCCATATGGAAACATAATTTGTAGTCTAGGGGCTAAAATGTCATGATGATTTCATGTGGTTCACAAAAAGAAGCACTTTTAACAAGCAAGTTAAAATGTAGTTTTTTCCTTCCTGTCTCAGGGACATGTTGCCTAGGGGTAATCAGTACATTTATCAGAGAGTGACAAAGTCATCTACAAAACTACATTGATGCTAACCAGCTAGAGGCTTCAATATTGTCTGTGTCCCTTAACTCTAGGTAAGAGTTTGGCAAAGCAGATGTCAGAATTTCTTTAAAGTATAATGAGAAAATGAAATGAAATAAACTAATCAGGTTTTTCCTTCATTTGCTGCCAACAAATGTGGCAGACCGGTATACACATTCAAATAGTTTCCAGTGTAACCAACTGGGTCTAACACCACACTCTTTTTTCATTTACATATTTATTTATTTACTTATCTATTTATGCTTTTGGAAGTAAGTAAACCACTTTCTCAAAGAAATGAGACTGCCAAATTTCCTTTGAAGGAAGCTGAAAGAAAACCTTAGATATTCCCAGTGAAAATATAAACGTTCATGTTGGAACATAATGGAATGTGGTGCTATCATTTGGTCAGTTCAGGGAACAAAGTGTGGAAGGACTCCAGCAAAGTCTAAAACCTGCTATGGAGTTCCCTTGCCAGAAGTATTCTTCACTGAGTAATGGAGTTCATTAGGCTTAATGGGAAACACCTGCATGCTAATTACTTCTGGGCTTAATTGGAGGCTTTTTCCTTATTACCTTGGAAGGTTGAATCTAGATCACATGTGAAAAATTCAGAAGTAATTAAGGTAGGCTCAAGGATCCATGAAGAGTTAAAAACTCATCCCCTTTGCTCTAACTGCTGCTTAAGGCGCTAGATAATTTTAATTCTGGAGTTAATTTAGGCAAGCCCATAGTATTTAAGGCTACCCAATGCATTGTATCAGGGATTAATATGTAAAACCCCAAACAATGTTGCTAGGTACATTTTTGTAAAAGTATAAAGAAAATGTCCTTCTTCCCAGGGAAGCTATGAGGAATGAACAGAGTCCCTTATGGAGGCTTAGTTTGTATCCTTGGGTCTTGAGTGTTATGATTATTTGATTGGGTTCAAAAAAAGAAGGACTTTTAGCAGCATGCAAGATAAAGCATAGTTTTTCTCTTCCTGTCCCAGTGACATGCTGGCTATCGGTAATCAGTGCATTCACCAGAGACTGGCAAAATTGCCAAAACACCTACATTGATGTTAACCTGCTAAAGCTTTCCACATTATGTGGGTAGCTTCATTCTAGTTAAGAGTTTGGCAAAACAGATATCAGAATTTCTTTTTCTTTTGAGTTGGAGTGGCCACACCATCATCAACCTGCTGGGCTCAGGCAATCCTTCCACCTCAGCCTTCCAAGTAACTAGAACTACAGGTGTGCACTACCACACCCAGCTGACTTTTTTATTTATTGTAGAGATGAGGTCTTGCCATGTTGCCCAGGCTGGTCTCAAACTCACTGGTTAAGGCCATCCACTTGCCTCAGTCTCCAAAAGTGCTGGGATTACAGGCTGAGCCACTGAGCCTGGCCTAGATATCAGGATTTTCTTAAAGCATAGCAGGAAAAATAAATTAAATAAACCAACCAGGGTTTTCCTTAATTTGTGACTGATATGTGGCAGCTTGACAAATCTATTCCAACAGTGTGCAGTATAACCTTATGAGTCTAACAACACACTCTTATGTATTTATTCCCTTATATATCTATCATCTATCTATCTATCTATCTATCTAGCTGATCTATTTTGAAGTAAGTATAACATTTCATGAAGAAAGGAGATTTCCAAACTTCCTTTGAAGAAAGCTGAAAGAAAACCTTGGATGTTCTCAGTGACTTTAAAGAGAAGACACAAACGTATATGTTGGAAGTGTCTTGGTGTAGCAATAAAACAGAATGTGGTGTGATCATTTGTGTCAGTTCAGGGAACAAAGCATGGGAAGATGCCAGAGGCCAACTTCGGGGAGCTCACAGGGACCCGAGAAGGAGGTGTGATGAGGCAAAGGAATGAGGAGTCATGACCAGAGTTTCTTCAGGCACTCTGGCACTGAAGCACAACAGTGCTGATTTATTTATATAATAATTTTTGGCACACACTTAGCAGAAGGTTAACAGTAAAGGAAATAATTAACAATCAAAACATATCAAAATGATTGTATGACGTACTAATGATTTTACAATTCTTGTGATTTTTGCATAATTATGTGGTTTAATAAAGTCTACATATAAGAAGCTAACTGTTCTTGGAAGTGGTAACTTATTAAAAGGGCAAGGTTAATATTAGTCAAAAGGTTAGCAAGTGGAAAGTAAAACTTATGCTTTATAAAGGTAAATAGTCTATATAGATATAAAGGCGTTAGGCATATAACCTTTATGTAGTTTTAATTTAAAGGTCGCTGTCTGTGATGAGGCAGTGTCTATATTTTATTTATATATACCAATCATTTCACTTTTTACTAAGTACTGACCTTTGGGTTTAGAAAGCAGGCACCAAGGGGGCCCACGGCATTTTATTTTTTCCTATAATGATAAGTTTTTCTACTTAACATGTCTTTCATCTATCCAGACTTTTCTAACCATATCATCATCATATGCACCTGTATAAGGTAGTGGAGGATCAAGCCATTCTAAGTTTTGCATACTACTCTTTCCTCTAGGTGCCCACCAAATTCTACCATTCATATTATAGCCTATATGGGGGCCTGCTCTAAAGTTGGCAAGGGTTTGTAATATTGTTTCAAAGCTTTAAATTTGTGGCTACTCTGGTGTTGTTTGTATAGCTTAACTGTGTTTGTTTTAGTTTATATCTCAGTTTTTGTCATTTTTTGATAGCATAGTTTTAACATAAAGTAGAATAGTTAAAAGTACACTTTGTCACAGTAGGTTTTACAGTAATTGATTAGGTCATTGTGACCCATTGGGTTGCTATTTGCATTTTCTGAGGCATGGCCAATGGTGAAACATTAACTGTTTTGTTATTGACATTATAGATGGTGTAATCCTTAACTTTAGTCACAGCATTCTTTCCCAAGGGGAGATTTAAGCATATTATTCCTGTAAGGCATAAGCATAACAATATAATGGGAACAAACAGGTGACCATGAGTCACAGGACATTAATGTAGAACTTTCCTCAGGACTTTCCATGGGGCTTTGCCATACACACGGATCCCTTCTGGGGCTTTCCCTTCAAGAAGGGTGTCTTCATTTGGTTCCCATGCTGAGTCCTGGATTGTCATGGCCTCCGCCATTTCTCCCTTTTTTATTTTGTAAAGAAAACAGGTGAATTTCTCTTTGAGTGACTCAGACAGAAGTGCCTAAACATCTGAGGATGACTGGAAGTAGAAAAATTAAAAAAAGAACAATTACTCCAATTGCAATAAAATTGTATATCATTGACCATAAAGAATGAGAAGAGACAAATGAAGAAACTGAGGACAAAAAATGTTCAGCAACTTCTCCTGCTGAAGCTCATGCCAAATGGGCTTGAAAGAGGGTCCTAATTTGATTGTGGAGTTGTATATTTAAAGAAGTTTCATTTGAGTCCCAAACACCATGTAAGTGAGCTTGAACACTAGACCAAGAATTCTCCATGCCATTATAAGGTAAAGGGGTAACACAAATCCATTTATATTGTGCATGACATGCAGTAGACAACTGAACCTTGATATGTTGAATTTGATTACTGATGTATATTAAAGCACTTTCTAAAGCATTTAATCTATCCATAATGAAATCATTTTGTGATTGTATAACCACACAAAAATGATTAATTTATAATTTACTATAAATAAATGCAACCTGGTATGTTTGATTGCCAGAGTGCCTGAAAAGAAACTCTGGTCACGACTCTTCATTGTTTTGCCTTACCATTCCTCCTTCCCGGGTCCCCATGAACCCCCCCGGAGCTGGCCTCCAGCAGGAAGACATCAGCAAAGTCTAAAACCTGCTTAGCAATTTTTTTTTTTTGCCAAAGGAGCACTTCTCTGGACAAGAAATCATTAGACTTAAGAAGAAACACCTGTATGCTACCTACATCTAGGCTTAATTGGTGGCAGTTTCCTCATTACCTCCAGAGGCTGAATATACTTAAAAGGTGATAAAGTCACGATGAACAAAAATAGGCTCTAGGACCCATGAAGTGTTAAGGACTCAAACCCATTAATTTAACTGCTACTTAAGGTTCTAGATTATTTCACTCCTTGAATTAATTTAGGCAAGCCAATACTATTTAAGACTACACATTGCATTGTTTCAGGGATTGAAATATGTGACACCCCAAACAAAGTTCTAGTCAAATTTTGCAAAAGTAAAAAGAGTAGGTCCTTCTCCCTTTGGAAGCTATCAGGAGAGAATATGGTCCTTTATGGAAACTTGATTTGTATCCTAGAGGCTAGAATATTTTAATTATTTCACAAGCTTTACCAAGGAAGCACTTTTAGCAACAAGCAAGTTAAACAGTTTTTGTCTTCCTGTCCCAGTAATGTGTTGCTGAGTGGTAATACATTCATAGGAGAGTGGGAAAGTCTCCTACAAACCTATGTTGATGCTAACCTACTAAAGGCTTCCACATTATCTATGTAGCTTCATTCTAGGGGAGAGTTTGGCAAAGTAGATACCAGGATTTCTTTAAAGCTAAGTGAGAAAAAAATAAAATAAAATAACCAGATTTTTCCTTGATTTGCTGGTGGCAGATGGATTCACTCACTCAAACACTTTGCAGTATGACCTACTGAGTCTAACGTCACACACTTCTTATTTATTTATTATCTATTTATGTTATTGGAAGTAGGAAAAACACTTTCACAAAGAAGGAAGATTGCCAAATTGCCTTTGAAGGAAGCTGAAAGAAAACCTGAGCTGTTTCCAGTGATATTAAGGAGAAAAGACAATCCTGCCAATTGGAAGACTCTTGACATAATAAGTAACAGAATGTGGTGTGATCATTTGTGTCAGTTCAGGGATCAAAGCATGGTGGGAGTCTAGTAAACTTAAAACCTGCTTTGAAGTTCCTTTGCCAGAAGAATTCTTTGCTGGGCAATCAGATCATTAGGCTTAAGGAGAAACACCTACATGCTATCTATTTCTGAACTTAATTGGAGACTGTTTCCTAATTATCTTTGGTGACTGAATCTAGGTCAAAGTATAAAAAGTCAGAAGGAATGAATACAAGCTCAAGGCTCCACAATTAGTTAAAAACACATACTCCTTAACTGAAACTTATGGCTCTAGATCATTCCATTCCTGTAATTAATTTAGGTAAGCCCATATTATTTAAGACTCCACATCACATTGTTTTGGGCTTGAAATATGTGAAACCCCATACAAAGTTGCTAGGTCAATTTTTGTAAAAGTACAGAGAATGTGCTTCTCCCTATGGAATTTATGAGAAAAGAAAGGAAACGTGGTTTGAATCTTAGTGCCTGGAGTCTTGATTATTTAATGAGGTGTATAAAAGAAAGCACTTTTAGCAACAAGCAAGTTATAACATAGTTTTTCTCTTTCTGTCCCAGAGACATGTTGCCCAGTGGTAGTGCATTCATCAGAGAATGCCAAAGTCACCTAAACCTACATTGAGCAAAACTGCTAAAGGTTTCCATATTATCTGTGTAGCTTCACTCTAGGTAAGAATTTGGCATAGCAGATAAATGGATTTGTTTAAAGTATGGCAAAAAGTAAATAAACTAATCTGGTTTTTCCTGCGTTTCCCACTGGCAGATGGCAGATTCACCCAAACACTTTGCTGTATATCCTACTGAATCAAACATGACACTCTTTTTTCATTTACTTATTTATTTTATTTAATTATTTATTCATTTATATACTTATATATTTGGATATAAGTACAACGCTTTAACAAAGAACAGAAAATTTCACATTGCTTTTGAGGAAAGCTGCAAGAAAACCTTAGATGCTCCCAGTGATGTTAAAGAGAAAACAAAAATTTGCATGGTGGAGGACTCTTGGCATAATGCAGCACAAAATGTGCTGTGGTTATTTGGGTCAGTTCAGGGAACAAAGTGTGGCGGGACTCCAGAAAGGCAAAAAACTTGCTCTGGAGTTCCCTTGCCAGAAATGTTCTGTGCCAAGCAATGGAGTTTATTAGGCTAAAGGAGAAACACCTGTGTACTACTTACATCTGGGCTTAATTGGTGGCTGTTTTCTAATTACCTCAGGAGGCTGAATGTAGGTCAAATGTGAAAAAGTCACATTTTCATATTTAGAAAGATAGGTTCAAGGCTCCTTGAAGAGTTAAAATCCATACCGTATAACTATAGCTTAGGCTCTAGTTTATTGTACTCCTGGAATTAATTTAGGCGAGTCAATAGTATTTAAGACTACATATTGCATTGCCTCTGAGCTTGAAATAAGTTAAACCACAAACAAATTTGCTAGGTCAATTTTTGTAAAAGTACAAAGATAAGTTCTTTCTCCCTCTGGAAGATATGAGGTGAGATAACAGTCCCATGAGGAAACATAGTTTGCATCTTAGGAGCAAGAGTGTTACAAATATTTCATGGGATTAAAAAATTGAAGCACTTTTAGCAATAAGGAATTTAAAATGTAGTTTTTCTCTTGTCTCAGAGATGAGAAGTTCAGTGGTAATCAGTTCCTACATCAAAGTGTAGCAAAATTGCCTACCTAACTATATTGATGTTAACCTGCTAAAAGTGTCAACATTATCTGTGTAGCTTCACTCAAGGTAAGAATTTGGCAAGGCAGACATCAGGATTTCTTTAAATCATAGTGAGAAAATAAAATAACCAGGCATTTCCTTCATTTGCTACTGACAGGTGGCAGATGGATGCACTGATTCTGTTTCCAGTATAACCTACTGAATCTAACGCCACGCTCCTTTTTCTTTTATTTATATATTTATGTATTTGGAAGTAAGTACAACATTTTCACAAAAAAGCAGATGGACAAATTGCCTTTGAAGAAAGTTGAAATAAAGCCTTAGATGTTCCAAGTGACATAAAAGAGAAAACACCAATTTGCCTGGTGTAAGACTCTTGGCACAATGCATAATAAAACGTGCTCTGATTATTTGGATCAGATTAGGGAACAAAGTGTGGTGGGACACCAGAAAAGCAAAAATATACTCTGGAGTTCCTTTACCAGAAGTGGCCTTTGCTGAACAATGGAGTTTATTAGGTTTCAGGAGAAACACCTGTGTGCTACCTACTTCTGGGCTTAATTGGAGACTGTTTCCTAATTATCTCAGGATGCTAAATGTAGAACAAAAGGGAAAAAGAAGGAACGAAGATAGGCTCAAGGCTCCATGAAGAGTTAGCAACTCATGCCCTTTACTCTAACTGTAGCTTAAAACTTTAGATTATATGACTCCTGGAATTAATTTAGGAAATCCCATATTATTTAAGGCTACACCTTGCATTTTTTCAGGGATTGAAGTATGTGAAACAGCAAACAAAGTTGCTAGGTAAATTTTTGTGAAAATACAAAGCTACTTCACACTAGGGAAGCTATGAAGAGAGAACACAGTCCCTTATGGAAACATGTCTAATATCCTAGTGATTAGAGTATGTTCATAAATGGAAGCACTTTTAGCAAAAATAAAGTTAAAACATAATTTTTTCCTTCATGTTTCAGAGACGTGTTGCCCTGTGGTTACCAGTGCATTCATTAGAGGGTGACAAAGTCGCCTACAAACTTACATAAATGCTAACCTGCTAAAGGCTTCCACTTTATCTGTGTGGCTTCAATCTAGATAAGAGTTTGGCAAAACAGGTATCAGGAATTCATT
This sequence comes from Carlito syrichta, assembly GCF_000164805.1. Classification (NCBI taxonomy): domain Eukaryota; kingdom Metazoa; phylum Chordata; class Mammalia; order Primates; family Tarsiidae; genus Carlito; species Carlito syrichta. Next base: position 441,885 of record NW_007260366.1, read on the forward strand.
AAAATTAGTGAGAAAAAACATAAATAATCTAACCAGGGTTTTCCTTCATTTGTCACTTACAGATGGTGTATGGATCCCCCCATTCAAACAGTTTGCAGTATAACTTATTGAGTCTAACACCATACCTGTTTTTCATTTATGTATGTATTTGTTTATTTATCTACTCATGCTCTTGGAAGAAAGTAAAATACTTTCACAAAGAAAGAAGTTTGCCAAATTTCTTTTGCAGGAAGGCAAAAGAAAACCTTAATTGTTTCTATTGATGTAAAACAGAAAAAGCAAACTTGCCTGTTAGAGTACATCTTGCAGAATAAATAACTGAATGTGGTGTGATCATTTGTGTTAGTTCAGGGAGCAAAGCCTGGTGGGACTCCAGCAAAGTAAAAAAAAAAAAGCTCTGCAGTTCCCTTATCAGAAAAGTGCTTTGCTGGACAATAGAGACCATTAGGCTTAAGGAGAAACATCTGAGTGCTACCTACTTCTGGGCTTAATTGGAGGCTATTTCCTCATTACCTCAGGGGGCTGAACTAGGTCAAAGGTGAGAAAATCAGAAGAAAAGAAGATAGACTCAAGGCTCCATGTAGAGTTAAAAACTCATGGCCAGCTGGGCTCGGTGGCCCAGCCTGTAATCCCACGCCTTTGGGAGGCTGAGGTGAGTGGATTGCCTGAGCCCGTGGGTTTGAGACCCGCCTGGGCAGCAAGACCTCATCTCTACAATAAATCAAAAAATCAGCTGGGTGTGGTAGCACGTGCCTGTAATTCTGGCTACTTGGAAGGCTGAGGTGGAAGGATCGCCAGAGCCCAGCAGGTCGAGGCTGCGGTGCCTGGGAGCAGCCACTGTACTCCAGTCTGAGCGACAGAGTGAGACTCCAACTCAAAAAAACAAAACAAAACAAAGCAAAAAACTCATGGCTTTTACTTAACTGAAGCTTAAGGCTCTTGATTATTTCACTCCTTGAAGTAATTTAGACAAGTCCACAATATTTCACTACATATTGCATTGTTTCAGTGATTAAAATATGTGAAACCTCAAACAAAGTTGCTAGATCAATTCTTGTAAAACTACAAAGAAAAGGTCTTTCCCCCTAGGGTAGCTATGAGGAAAGAACAGTCTCTTATGGAAGCATAATTTGTATCCTAGCGGCTAGAGTTTTATGATTATTTCATGGGGGTCACAAAAAGAAACACTTTTATCAACGTGCAAGTTAGAATGTATTTTTTGTCTTCCTGTGCCAGACTTGCTGCCCATTGGTATTCAGTACATTCATCTTAGAGTGGCAATGTCACCTACAATCCTAAGTTGATCCTAACGTGCTAAAGTCTTACACATTATCAATGTAGCTCTACTCTACATAAGAGTTTAGCAAAGCAGATATCAGAATTTCTTTAAAGTATAGTTTTAAAAAACGAAATGAACTATGCAGGATTTTCCTTCATTTGTCACCAATAGATGGCAGATGGATCCACCCAAACAGTTTATGGTATAACCTACTAAATATAGCACCACACTCTTTTTTCATTGACTTTTTATGCATGTGTGTATGTATGTATGTATGTATGTGTGTGTGTATTTGGAAGTAAGCACAACTCATTAACAAAGAAAGGAACTTGATAAATTGCCTTTGAAGGAAGCTGAAAGAAAACCTTATATGCTCCCAATTACACTAAAGAGAAAACACTAACATGCATGACGAATGACCCTTGGCATAATAAATAACAAAATATGATGGGAATATTTGTGTCAGTTTAAGGAACAGATCATCATGGGACTCCAGCAAAGTAAAAACTCTGCTCTGGGTTTCCCTTGTCAGAAGAGTGCTTCGCTGGACAAAAGGGATCATTAGGCTTAAGGAGAAATGCCTGCATGCCACCTACATCTAGGTTTTATTGGAGGCCATTTCCTAATTAGCTAAGGAGGCTGAATGTAGGTCAAAGGTGAAAAAATCAGAGGAAATGAAGATGGGTTCAAGAACCCACAAAGAGTTAAAAACTCATGACCTTCACTCTAAATGCAGCTTAAGGTTCTAGATTATTTTACTCATGGAATTAATTTAGGCAAGTCCATGGTATTTAAGTCTACACATTGCATTGATTCAGAGATTACAATATGTGAAACCCCAAGAAAAGTTGCTAGGTCAATTTTTGTAAATGTTCAAAGAAAATGTTCTTCTCCTTATGAAAGCTATGAGGAGAGAAAACAGTCACATATGGAACATGGTTTGTATCATAGGTGCTAGAGTGTTATAATTATTTCATGGTGTTCACAAAGTGGAGCACTTTTAGCAACAAGGAAGTTAAAACATAGTTTTTCTCTTCCCATCCCAGAGACGTGTTGCCTGAGGGTAAACAGTGCATTCTTTGGAGAGTGGCAAAGTCAAGTACAAACCAACACTGAGGTTAGCCTGCTATAGACTTCCACATTATTGGTGGAGCTTCATTCTAGGTAAGAGTTTGACAAAGAAGATATCAAGATATCTTTAAAGCATACCAAGAAAAAAACCTACTTAGTGTTTTCCTTCATTTGCTGCCAACAGGTTTCAGATGGATCCACCCATTCAAGCAATTTGCAGTATAACCTGCTGAGTCTAACACCACACTCTTTATTTATTTATTTATCTATTTATGTATTTGGAAGTAAGTAAAACACTTTCACAAAGAAAGGTGATTGCCAAATTGCCTTTGAATAAACCTGTAAAAAAAACAACAAAACCCTTTAGATTTTCCCAGTGACATTAAAGAGAAAACACAACGATGCATGGTGTAAGACTCTTGGCATAATAAATAATGGACTATGGCGTGATCATTTGTGTCAGTTCAGGAAACAAAGATGGTGGGACTCCAGCAAAGTCAAAAATTGGCTCTGGATTTCCTCTGTCAGAAGAATGCTTTGCTGGACAACAAGGATCATTAGCCTTAAGGAGAAACACCTGCATGCTACCTATCTCTGGGATTTATTGGAGGCTGTTTCCTAATTAGTTTAATATAGGTCAAAGGTGAAAAACTCAGTGGGAACAAAGATAGGCTCTTGAATTCAAGAAGATTTAAAAACTCCTGCCCTATAACTTTATCTAAAGACTCTAGATTGTTTCACTCCTGGAATTAATTTAGGCAAGCCCATAGTATTTAAGACTACACATGGCATTTATTAGAGGATTGAAATATGTGAAAGTCCAAAAAAGTTGCTAGGTCAATTTTTGTAAAAGTTCAAATAGCAAGTCCTTCTCCCAGTGGAGGCTGTAAGGAGATCACTCAGTCTCATATGGAACACAGGGACTAGGGAAGCAATTTTAGCACCAAGCAACTTAAAATGTCATTTTTCTCTCCCTCTCTGCCTCTTCATTTTATTGAGACAGGGATTGAAATATGTGAAACCCAAGACAAAGTTTCTAGGTCAATTTTTGCAAAAATACAAAGAGAAGGTGCTTCTAATTATGGAAGCTCTGAGGAGAGAACACTGTCCCATATGGAAACATGGTTTGTATCCGAGGGGCTAGAGTGTTATGATTACTTCATGGGATTCACAAAGGGAAGCGTTTTAAGCAACACACAAGTTAAAATGAAGTTTTTCTCTTCCTTTCTCAGAGAGATGTTGCCCAGTGGAAATCAGTGCATTTATGGGAGAGTGGCAAAGTCGTCTTCAAACCTATATTGATGTTAACCTGCTAAAGGCTTCCATGTTACCTGTGTAGCTTCACTATAGGTGACAGTTCAGCAAAGCAGATATCAAGACTTTTTATTAAAGCCTAGCAAGAAAAATAAAATAAAATAACCAAGTTTTTTCTTCATTTGTCACCAACAGGTGGTAGATGGATACACTCATTCAATTTATACTATAACCTACTGAGTCGAACACCTCAATCTTTTGCATTTATTTGTCTATTTATGTATTTTGAAGTAAGGAAAACACTTTCACAAAGAGATGAGATTAACAACTTGCATTTGAAGCAAGCTGATATAAAACTTTAGATGTTGCCAGTGACGTTAAAGAGAAAACACAAGTGTGCATGTTGAAAGATTCTTAGGGTAATACTTAGTTTAATGCAGTGTGATCATTTGTGTCAGTTCATGGACAAAAGCATGGTGGAGCTTTAGCAAAGTGAAAAACTTGCTCTGGAGTACCCCTTGTCAGAAGAGTTCTATGCTGAACAATGGCATTTATTAGGCTAAAGGAGATACACCTACATGCTACAACCTCTGTGCTTAATTGGAGGCTGTTTTCTAATTACCTTAGGGGGCTGAATCTAGGCCAAAGGAGAAAAAAATTACAAGGAATGAAGATAGGTTCAAGGCTCCATGAAGAGTTAAAAACTCATGCCCTATAACTGCAGCATAAGGCTCTAGATTATTTCACCCCTGGAATTAATTTATGCAAGACCATAGTATTTAGGACTACAATAGGTTTTTCCTACATTTGCTACTAAAGTATGGCAGATGGATCCACCCATTCAATCAGTTTTAGATGTATTCTACTTAGTCTAACAGCACACTCTTTTTTCATTTATTCCTTTCTTATCTGTTTATGTATTTGGAAGTAAGTAAAACTTTCACAGAAAAAGTAGCTTTCCAAATATCCTTTGAAGGAAGCTGAAAGCAAACCTTCAGTGTTCCCAGTATTAAAGAAAACCACAAATGTGAATGTTTGAAGACTCTAAGAGCAATATATAATGGAATGTGGTATGATAATAAGTGTCAGTTCAGGAAACAAAACATGGTGGGACTTCAGCAAAGTAAAATACCTGCTCTGAAGTTCCCTTGTAACAAAAGTGCTTCACTGGACAATAGAGATCATTAGGCTTAAAGAGAAACACCTGAGTGTTACCTACTTCTGGGCTTAATTGGAGGCCATTTCCTCATTATTTCAGGAGACTGAATCAAAATCAAAGGTGAAAAAGTCAGAAGGAAGGAAGACAGGATCAAGTCTCCATGAAGAGTTAGAAATTTATACCTTTTTTCTGAAGTTTGGAGCTTGAGGTTATTTCACTCCTGGAGTTAATTTAGGCAATCTCATAGTATTTAAGACTGCACATTGCATTGTTTCCGAGATTGAAATATGTAAAACCCGAAACAAGGTTGCTAGTTCAATTTTGTAAAAGTACAGAGAGAGGATTCCTCTTTCTGTGGAAACTATGAGGAGAGAACACAGTCCCTTATGGAAACATGATTTGTATCTTTGGGGTTAGAGTACTGTGATTATTTATGGGCTTCACAAAAGGAAGTATTTTAACAAAAATTATTTAAAACATAATTTCTAATCAGGCTCGGTGGCTCAGCCTGTAATCCCGCGCCTTTGGGAGGCTGAGGTGAGTGGATTGACTGAGCACGCGGGTTCGAGACCCGCCTGGGCAGCGAGATCTCATCTTTACAATAAATAAAAAAATCAGCCGTGCGTGGTAGTGCACACCTGTATTTCTGGCTACTTGGAAGGCTGAGGCAGAAGGATCGTCGGAGACCAGCAGGTCTAGGCTGCGGTGGCCGGAAGCAGCCACTGCACTCCAGTCTGGGTGACAGAGTGAGACTCCAACTCAAAACAAAAACAACAACATAATTTCTGTCTTCCTGTCCCAGAGCCTTGTTGCCAAGTGGTAATGATTGCACTCATCAGAGAGTGGCAAAGTCACCTATAAACCTACATTGATGCTAACCTGCTAAGGCTTGTACATTATCTGTGTAGCTGCACTCTAGGTAAGAGTTCAGCAAAGCAGATATAAAGATTTCTTTACAGCCTAGTGAGAAAGAAAGAATATAAACTAATCAGGTTTTTCCTTCACTTGCCACCAATAGGTGACAGATGGACTCACCCATTCAAACAGTTTGCAGTATAACCTACTGAGCCAAAAAATACACTATCTTTTCATTTTTTTATTATTGATTCAGTTATTTATTTATTTATCTATTTTCCACTTGGAATTTAGTAAAATACTTTGACAAATAAAGGAGATTGCCAAATTGACTGTGAAGGAAGCTGACAAAAAACCTTAGATCTTACAAATAATGCAAGGAGAAAACACAAACGTGCATGTTGGAAGACTCCTGGCATAACACATAATGGCATGTGGTGGGATCATTTGTGTCAGTTCAGTGAACAAAGCATGGTTGGACTCAGGCAAAGTAAAAAATCTACTCTGGAGATCCCTTTGCTAAAGACTTCTTTGCTGAATAATGGAGTTTATTTGACTTAAGGAAAAACACCTGTGTGCTACCTACTTCTGGGACTAATTGGAGACTGTTTCCTAACTATCCCAGGAGGCTGACTCTAGGTTGGAAGTGAAAAAGTCAGAAGGAATGAAGGTAGGCTCAAGGCACTGGGATGAGTTAAAAACTCATACCTCTTACTCTAAATGCAATTTGAAGCTCTAGATTGTTTCACCCCTGGAATTAATTCAGGTAACCCCATAGTATGTAAGACTATGCATTGCATTGTTTTATGGAATGAAATTTGTAAAAGTACAAAGAGAAGGCCTTTCTCCCTATGAAAGCTATGAGGAGAGATCATGGTCCCATATGGAAACATGGTTTATATCCTAGAGGCTAGAGTGTTGTGATTATTTCATGGGGTTCACTAAAGGGAGAACTTTTAGAAGCATGTTAAATGCAGCTTTCTCTTCCTGTCCCAGAGACAGGTTGCCCAGCAGTAATCAGTTCATTCATTAAAGAGTGGCAAAGTTGCTTACAAACCTATGTTGATGCTAACCTGCTAAAGGCTTCTACATTACCTGTGTAACTTCACTGTAGGTAAGAAGTTGGCAAAGTAGAAGTCAGGATTTCTGTAATGCATACAGAGAAAAATAAATACAATAAGCTAACTAGATTTTTTCCTTCACTTGTCATTGGCAGGTTACAGATGGATTCATCCATTCAAACAGTTTGTGGTGGAACACCACATTATTTATTTATTTATCAATTTATGTATTTGGAAGTAAGTAAAACATTTTCACAAGGAAAGGCAGTTGTAAATTGCCCTTGAAGTAAGCTGAAAGAAAGCCTTGGATGTTCCCAGTAAAGTTAAAGAGAAACTCAAGCATGCATGTTGGAAGATTCTTGGCATTATGCATTAATGGAATGTGGTGTGACCATTTGTGTCAGTTCAGAGAACAAAGTGTGGTAGGACTCCAGCAGAGTAAAAAACGTGCTCTGGAATTTCCTTGCCAGAAGATGGCTTTGCTGGGCATTTTTTCAGGGGTTGAAATATGTGAAACTACCAAAAACTTGCTAAGTCAAATTTTTTTAAAGTATGAAGAGAAAGTCCTTCTTGCTAAAGAAACTATGAGGAGAGAACACGGTCCCTTATGGAAACATGGCTTATATCCTAGGGGGCTAAAGTGTTATAATTATTTCATTGTGTTCAAAAGGGGAAGCACTTTTAGCAACAATGAAGTTAAAACAAAGATTTTATCTTCCTGTCCCAGCAACAAGTTGCCCAATGGTAGTGATTGCATTAAGCAAAAAGTGACAAAGTTGCCAACAAAACTACATTTATGCTAATCTGCTTAAGGCTTTTAATATATCTGTGTAACTTCATTCTACATAAGAGTTTGGCAAAGCAGATATCAGTATGTCTTTAAAGCAGTGAGGAAATAAAATAAAATAAAATAACCAGGTTTTTCCTTCATTTTCCACAAACAGGTGGCAGATGGATCCACTCATTCAAACAGTTTCAGTATAATCTACTGAGTCTAGTACCAAACTCCATTTACATGTATTCATTTAATTATGTATTTGGAAGTAAATAAAACACTTTCACAAAGAAAGGGGATTTCCAAATTTCTTGTGAAGGAAACTGAAAGAAAACCTTAGATGCTACCAGTGATGTTAAAGAGAACACACAAACATGCATGTCGTGAGACTCTTGGCATAATACATAATGGAATGTGGTGTGATCATTTGTGTCAGTTCAGGGAACAAAGTGTGGTGGAATTCCAGAAAGGCAAAAATCTGCTCTGGAGTTTCCTCACCAGAAGAGTGCTTTTCTGAGCAGTGGAGTTAATTAGGCTTAAGGAGAAACCCCTGCATTCTACCTGCTTCTAGGTTTATTTGGAGGCTGTTTTCTAATTATCTCAGAATGTTAGATCTAGAACAAAAATGAAAAAGTCAGAAGGAACAAAGATAGACTCAAGGCTCCATGAAGAGTTAAAAGCTCATACCCAGCCAGGCTCGGTGGCTCAGCCTGTAATCCTGTTCCTTTGGGAGGCTGAGGTGAGTGGATTGCCTGAGCCCGCGGGTTCGAGACCTGCCTGGGCAGCGAGACCTCATCTCTACAATAAATAAAAAAATCAGCTGGACGTGGTAGCGTGCACCTGTAATTCCAGCTACTCGGAAGGCTAAGGCAGAAGGATTGCTGGAGCCCAGCAGGTTGAGGCTGCGGTGGCTGGGAGCAGCCACTGCACTCCAGTCTGGGCGACAGAATGAGACTCCAACTCAAACAAAACAAAACAAAACTCATACCCTATAATGGCAGCTTAAATCTCTATATTATTTCACTCCTGGAATGTGATTAGTAAGCACATAGTGTTTAACAGTACACATTGCATTCATTTAGAGATAGAAATATAAGAATTCACAAATAATATTACTAGGTCAATTATTGTGCAAATACAAAGAAAAGGCCCTTCTCCCTAGGGAAGTTATGAAGGGAGAACACAGTCCTTTATGGAAAGATGGTTTGTATCCTATTGGTTAGAGTGTTGTGATTATTTCATGGGGTTCACTTTAGGAAGCACTTTTAGCAACAAGCAAGTTAAAATGTAATTTTTCTAGTCCTATCCCTGAGACATGTTGCCCAGTGGTAATCAGAGCATTCCTCAGAAAGTGGCAAAGTTGTCTACAAAACCACATTGATGTTAACTTGCTAAAGACTTCAATATTACCTATGAAGCTTTTCTGTAGGTAATAGTTTGGCAGAACAGCTATCAGGATTTCTTTAAAGCATAGTGAGAAAAAAACTAAAATAAACAAGGCTTTTCTTTCATTTGCCATTTACAGGTGGCAGATGAGTTCATCCATTCAAACAGTTTGTGGTATAAACTACTGAGTCAAATATCACACACTTTTTCATTTATTTAGTTATTTGTTTACCTATTTATGTATTTAGAAGTTAGCAAAACACTTTCACAAAGATAGGAGATTGACAAATTTCCTTTGAAGGAAACTGAAAGAAAATCTTAGATGTTCCCAGTAATGTTAAAGAGAAAACACAAACGTGCATGTTGGAAGACATTTTGCATGATACATAATGGAATGTGGTGTGATCATTTTTTTCAGATCAGGGAACAAGCGTGGTGGGACTTCAGCAAAGTAAAAAGTGTGCTCTAAATTTCCCTTGCCAGAAAAATGCTTCACTTGGCAATAGAGTTTATTCGACTTAAGAAGAAACACCTGCATGCTACCCACTTGTGAGCTTTATTGGAGACTGTTTCCTAATTATCTCAGGATACTGAATCTATAACAAAAGTGAAAAAGTCAGAAGTAATGAAAATAGGCTCAAGGCTCCATGAAGAGTTAAAATCTCATGCCCATTAACTGCAGCTTAGGGTTCTAGATTATTTCACTCCTGAAATTATGTTAGGTAAGCCCATAGTGTTTAAGACAACACATTGCATTTTTTTCAGGAATTGAAATATGTGAAACCCCAAAGAATGTTGATAGGTCAATTTTTGTAAAAGTACAAAGAGAAAGTACTGCCTGTGGAAGTTATGAGGTGAGAACAAAGTCCCATATGGAAACATGGCTTTTATCCTAGGGTTTATAGTGGTTTGATTATTTCATGGCATTCACAAAAGTACTTTTTGCAACAAGCAAGTTAAACCGTAGTCTTTTCTTCATGTCCCAGCCTCAGTGGTAATCAATGCATTCATCAGAGAGTGCCAAAGTCATCTACAAACCTCTGTTGATGCTAACCTGCTAAAGGTTTCCACATTATCAGTGTAGCATCACCATAGCTAAGAGTTTGGCAGAATAGATATGAGTATTTCTTTATGACATATCAAGAAAAAACATAAAGTAATCATTTTTTTGTCTTCATTTGCCAATGACAGGTCACAGAAGAATGTACCCACTCAAACAGTTTGCAGTATAACCTACCAAGTCTAAAACCACACTCTTTTTTCACAGATATATTTATTTATCTATCTATTTATTTGTAAGCAAGTAAAGCACTATCACAAGGAAAGAAGATTGTCAAATAGCCTTTGAAAGAAGCCAAAAGAAAACCTTAGATGTTCCACAGATGTTGAAGAGAAAACACAAACATACATGTTGGAAGACTCTTGGCATAATAAATAACGGAATGTTGTGTGATCATTTGTGTTAGTTCAGGGATCAAAATGTGGTGGGATTCCAGGAAATTGAAAAACTGCTCTGGTGTTCCCTTGCCAGAAGAGCGCTTCATGAGCAACACAGATTAGACTTAAGGAGAACACCAGCATGCTACCCACTTCTGAACTTAATTGTAGGCAGTTGCCTAAATACTTCAGGAGGCTGAACTGAGGTCAAAGGTGAAAAAGTAAGAAGACATGTAGATAGGCTCAAGGCCCCATGAAAAGTTAAAAATTCATGCCCTTTACTCTAATTGTAGCTTATGCCTCTAAATTATTTCACTCTTGGAATTAATTTAGAAAAGCAAATATTATATAAGTATACATATTGTATTGTTTCAGGGATTGAAATACATGGAATCCCAAAGATGCCAGGTCAATTTTTGTAAAAGTGCAGAGAAGGTCCTTCTCCCTATGGAAGTTATGAGGAGAGAATACAGTCTCTTATGGAAACATGGTTGGTTTCCTAGGAGCTAGAGTGCTATGGCTATATCATGGGGTTCACAAAAGGAAGTAATTTTAGCCAACAAGTAAGTTAAATAATAGTTTTTCCTTTCCTGCCTCTAAGATGTGTATCCCAGTGGTAATTAATGCATTCATTGGAGAGTGGCAAAGTCACCAACAATCCTTCATAGATGCTCACCTGCTGAAGATTTCCACATTATCTGTGTAGCTTCAACTAAGTAAGAGTTTGGCAAAGTAGGTATCAAGATTTCTTTTAGCATGTTGAGAAAAAATAATAAACTAACCAGATTTTTCATTATTTGCCTCTAACAGGTGGCAGATGGATTCACCCATTCAAACAGTTCGCAGTATAACCTACTGAGTCTGACACCACATACTTTTTCTCATATTTATTTATTTATTTATCTATTAATGTAATTGGAAGAAAGCAAAACACTTTAACAAAACTGAGATTGACAAATTGACTATGAAGGAAACTGAAAGAAAATCTTAGATCTTCGCAGTTACTTTAAAGAAAAACAACACATACATGTTGAAAGACACTTGGTGTAATAAGTAACAGAAGGTGGTGTGATTATTTGTGTCAGTTCAGGGAACCAAGCATGGTGGGACCCCAACAAATCAAAACTGCTCTGGAGTACCCTTTCCAGAAGAGTGCTTCAATGGGCAATATAGATCATCAGGCTTAAGGAGAAACACCTGTATGTTTACTACTTCAGGACTTATTTGGAGGCTATTGCTTAATTACCCCAGGAGGTTGAATCTAAGTCAAGACGAAAAACTCAGAAAGAACAAATATTGGTTCATGTCACCTTGAAGAGTTAAAAATTCCTACTCTTTAGCTTAAGGCTCTAGATTACTTCACTCCTGTAATTATTTAAGGCAAGTCCATAGTATTTAAGACAATACATTGCATTGTTTAGGGATTGAAATATGTGAAACCCTAATTAAAGATGCTAGACCAATTTTCCTAAAAATACAGATCTACACATGTTGATGCTAACTGGCTAAAGGCTTCTCTCAATGGAAGCTATGACAAAAGAACACAGACTCTTATGGAAATATGTTTTTCCCTAGAAACTAGAGTATTCTGATTATTTCACGGGGTTCACAAAAGGAAGCATTTTTAGCAATAAGCAAGTTAAAATGTTGTTTTTTAATTCCTGTCCCAGAGACATGTTGCCCATTAACAACCACTGCATTCATCAGAGTGGCAAAGTCACCTACAAACCTACATTGATGCTGACCTGCTAAAGGCTTCCACAGTATCTGTATAGCTTTACTCTAGGTAAGAGTTTGACAAAGCAGATATCAGGATTTCTTTAAAGCATAGGGAGAAACAGTAATAAAATAACCAGTTTTTTTCTTAATTTCCCACTATCAGGTCACAAATGGATCCACCCATTCAATCAGTTTGCAGTATAACCTATTGAGTTCAACATCACATTCTTTTTTCATGTATTTATTTATTTATCTATTTCTGGTTTTGGAAGTAGATAAAACACTTTCACAAAGAAAGGAGATTGCCAAATTGCCTTTGATGGAAGCTGAAAGAAAACCTTAGACCTTCCCACAAATTTGAAAAAAAAAAAACACAAACATGCATGATATAATTGTCTTGGCATAATAAATAACAGAATGTGCTGTGATCATTTTTGTCAGTTCAGGAAACAAATTGTGGTGGGATGCCAACAAATGAAAAACCTGCTCTGGAATTCCCTTCCCAGAAAAGGGCTTTGAGGGGTATGAAAGATCAGTAGGCTTGAGGAGAAACACCTTCATGCTTCCTACTTCTGTGCTTAATTGAAGGCTGCTGCCTAATTACTTCAATAGGTTGAATCCAGGTCAAAGGTGAAAAACTCAGAAGGAACAAAGATGGGTTCAAGGCTCCAAGAAGAGTTAAAAATTCATTCTCTTTACCCTAACTGCAGTTTAAGGCTAGATTATTTCACTCCTGGAATTTAGGCAAGTCCATAGTATTTAAGACAACACACTGCATTTTTTCAGGGATCGAAATATGTAAAACACCAAACAAAAATGCTAAGTCAATGTTTGTAAAAGTACAAAGTGAAGGTCCTCCCTTGGATGCTATGAGGAAAGACCACAGTTCTTTATGGAAACATGGTTTGTATCCTAGTGGCTAGAGTGTTGTGGTTTTTTTATTGGGTTCACAAAAGGAAGCACTTTTAGCAACAAGCAAGAGAAAACATAGTTTTCCTCTTCCTGTCCCAGGGATGTGTTGCCTAGTGGTAATCAGTGCATTCATTGGAGAGTGGCAAAGTCACCTACAAACCTAAGTACATGCTAACCTGTGAAAGACTTTCACATTTTCTGTCCAGCTTTACTCTAGGTAAGAGTTTGTCAAAGCAGATATCAGGATTTCATTAAAGCATAGTGGGAAAGATAAATAAACTAATATGGTTTTTTCTTCATTTGCCACAAAGAGGTCGCAGATGAATCTACCCATTCAAACAGTTAGCTGTATGTCATTCTGAGTCTAGCATCATAAATCTGTGCATTCGTCAGAGAGTGACAAAGTCACCTACAAACCTACATATGTTGATGCTAACCTGCTAAAGGTTTCCACATTATTTGTATAGCCTCACTATAGTTAAGAGTTTGACAAAGCAGATATCAGGATTTCTTCAAATGATAGTGAGAAAAAAAAAGTTATCAGGGGTTTTCTTCATTTGCTGCCAATGGTCACAGATATATTCACTCATTCAAATATTTTGCTGTATAACTTACTGAGTCAAGCACCACACTGGTTTTTTTTACATACATATTTATTTATATATTTATGTAATTGGAAGTAAGTAAAAATGCTTTCACAAAGAAAGGAGATAGCCAAATTAACTAAGAAGGAAACTGAGATAGAACCTGAGATTTTCCCAGTAATGTTAAAGAGGAAACACAAATGTGCATGTTAGAAGACGCTTGGCATAATAAATAATGGAATGTGATGTGATCATTTGTGTTATTTCACAGAACAAAGCATAGTGGGACTCCTGCAGAGTCAAAAACCTCCTCTGAGTCAAAAGTACTTTCCGGGCCTATATAGATTATTAGACTCAAGGAGAGAAATTTGCATGCTATCTACTGCTGGGCTTAATTGGAGACCATTGCCTAATTAGGTAATTACCTCAGGGGCTGGTGCAAAACTTAGAAGAAATGAAGATAGGCTCAAATGCTCCATGAAGAGTTAAAACTCATGCCCTTACTCTAACTGCAGCTTAAGGCTCTAGATTATTTTACTACTGGAATTAATTTAGGAAAGCCCATAGTATTTAAGAAAACACTTGTATTGTTTCAGGAATTGAAATATGTGAAACCCCAAACAACGTTGCTAGGTCAATTTTTCTGAAAGTACAAAGAGAAGGGCATTTTCCTTACAGAAGCTATGAGGAGAGAAGGCAGTTGCTTATGGAAACATGGTTTGTATCCTAGGGTCTAGAGTATTAAGATTATTTCATGGGGTTCACAAAAGAAAGCACTTTAAGAAACAAGCAAGTTAAATCATAGTTTTTCTCTTTCTATCCCAGAAACATGTTGCCCATTGATAATCAGTGCATTCATTGGAAAGTGACAAAGTCGCCTACATAGATGCTCAAGTGCTAAAGATTTCCACATTAACTGTGTAGGGTCACTCTAGGTAAGAGTTTGGCAAAACAGATATCAGGATTTCTTTAGAGCATAGTGAGGGAAACATAAACTGTGTAATTTTTGCCTTTGCCTCTAACAGGTAGCAGATGGAGCCACCCAATCAAACAGTTTTCAGTATATTCTATGGAGTCTAACTCCTCACTTTTTACCCACATATTTGTTTGTCTATTGATGTATTTGGAAGTAAGTAAAAGACTTTCACAAAGAAAGAAATTGCCAAATTGACTATGGAGGAAACTGAAAGACAACTGTACTCCTTCCAGTAATTTTAAAACACAAATGCAGATGTTGGAAGATACTTCATGTAATAAATGATGTCATGTGCTTTGATCTTTTGTGTTAGGTCAGGGAACAAAGCAAGGTGGGAATTCAACATGTCAAAAATCTACTCTGGAAATTCATCTCCAGAAGACTGCTTCACTGAGAAATATGGATTATTAGGCTTAAGGACAAACACCTGTGTGCTTCCTACTTTGGACTTACTTGGTGACTACTGCTTAATTACCTCAGGAGGATTAATCTAGGTCAAAGTTGAAAAACTCAAAAAGAAAGAAGGTAAGCTCAAGGCTCCATGAAGAGTTAAAAACTCATGCCCTTTAACTGGCACTTAAGGTTCTAGATTATTTCCCTACAGTAATTAATTTAGGCAAGTCCAAAATTTTTTCCCCTTTTTTAATCTTAAAGATGTGGGGTACAATTCAGTGTAATGTATACAAATATTCATTATGCAGGTACCCTTGTTGATGAGGTGTGCCCCTCCCTCCCTTGGCATTTCCCACTACTGCTAATCCCTTTCTTATAGTATTATTAACGTTGTCCAAGGTCCGCTTATGAGTGAGAAAATATGGTACTCTGTTCTTTGTTTCTGTGATAGATCACTGAGTATGAACAACTCTAAATCCATTCAAGTTGCTGCTAAGTCCATATGTTTGTCCTTCTTTATGGCTGCATAGTATTCCATTATGTATATGTAACACTTATTTAATTCAGTCCAGCATTGATGGGCAGCATGGTTGGTTCTATGTTTTTGCTAATGTGAATAGAGTTGCAACAAATATATATGTGCAGGTATCTTTTTTTTTTTTAGAATAAATTGAATTCCTTTGGGTATATTCCCAATAGGAGAATTGCTGGGTCATATGGAAGACCAATTTCTAGTTTTCAGAAATTGCCACACTGTCTTCCAAAGAGGTTGCACTAGTTTGCATTCCCACCAGCAGCCTAGAAGCATTCCTTTTGCTTTGTATCCTTGCCACCATCTGTTCTTTGTTTTATTAATGATGGCCATTTCTGCAGGGGTTAGGCGGCATCTCAATGTGGTTTTGACTTGCAATTCTCTTATTATTAGTGAGCCTGAGCACATTTTCATATGTCTGTTGGCTGCCATTATATCTTCTTTTGAGAAGTGTCTATTCATGTCTTCTGCTCACTTTTTAATGAGACTGCTTGTTTGTTTGTTTTTCCTTTTGGCCCACTTGAATTCCTTTTAGAGCCTGGATGTTATGCCTTTGTTGGATATACAGTTAGCAAATATTTTCTCCCTTTCTGTAGGTTGTCTTTCCACTCTCTTGTTGGTATATTTCGCTTTGCAAAAGCTTG
>NW_007260367.1:0-1408 GCF_000164805.1 Carlito syrichta
TGCAGTGAAATTCATGATTTTGTTCTTTTTTTATGGCTGCGTAGTATTCCATCATGTATATGTACCACATTTTTTTAATCCAGTCCTCTTTTGATGGGCAGCATGGTTGTTTCCAGGTTCTTGCTATTGTGAACAATGCTGCGATAAACATACGTGTGCAGGTATCTTTTTTATAGAGTGATTTGTGTTCTTCAGGGTATATTCCCAGTAGGGGGATTGCAGGGTCATATGGAAGGTCAATTTTTAGAGCTTTTAGGAATCGCCACACTGCTTTCCACAGAGGTTGCACTAGTTTACACTCCCACCAACAGTGTAGAAGTGTTCCCTTTTCACCACACCCTCTCCAGCAGCTGTTATTTTTTGAGTTGTTGATAATTGCCATTCTGACTGGAGTTAGGTGGTATCTCAGTGTGGTTTTGATTTGCATCTCCCTGATGATTAGTGAGGTTGAGCATTTCTTCATGTGTTTGTTGGCTGCTCGAATGTCTTCTTTTGTGAAGTGTCTGTTCATATCTTTTGCCCATTTTATAATGGGGTTGTTTGTTTTCTTCTTTTCAGTACATTTCAGTTCCTTGTAGATCCAGGATGTTAAGCCTTTGTCAGACCTAGAGTTGGCAAATACTTTTTCCCAGTCTGTAGGCTGTCTCCCTGCTCTCTTGATGGTTTCTTTGGCTTTGCAGAAGCTTGTCAGTTTAATAAGGTCCCATTTGTCTATCTTCTCTCTTAAGTCCTGTGGGTTTCGGGTTTTGTACAGGAATTGGATGCCAGTTCCGATTTCCATGAGAGTATTTCCTTCCTTTTCTAAGGTTCTTATGGTTTGAGGTTTTACATTTAGGTCTCTGATCCATTTGGAGTTAACCTTTGTGCATGAAAAAAATGAAATACCTTGGCATCTTCCTAACCAGAGACGTGAAAGACCTTTATAATGAAAATTACAAAACACTGCTCAAAGAAATCAAAGCTGACACGAACAAGTGGAAAAATATTCCATGCTCATGGATCGGAAGAATCAACATTGTGAAGATGTCCATCTTACCTAAGGCAATCTACAAATTCAATGCAATACCCATTAAATTACCAACAACATTCTTCTCAGACCTAGAAAAAACAACACAGGAATTCATATGGAAACACAAACGTCCAAGAATAGCCAGAACAATCCTCAGTAAAAAAAACAAAGCAGGTGGTATCACAATACCAGACTTCAAACTTTACTATAAAGCTACAATCATCAAAACAGCTTGGTATTGGTACAGGAACAGGTATATAGATCAATGGAGCAGAATTTGAGATTCCAGAAGCAAAACCTCAATTCCTCAACCAACTCATCTTCGACAAAGCCCCCACCACCTACCAGTGGGGAGAAGAGAACCTATTCAGTAAATGGTGCTGGGAAAACTGGTTGACC
>NW_007260367.1:1547-26718 GCF_000164805.1 Carlito syrichta
TCTTTTGTTACATTTATTTTGTATCCTGAGACTTTGCCAAAGGCTTTTATCAATGTAAGGAGACCTTTGACAGATTCTCTTGGGTTTTCAAGGTACACCATCATATCATCTGCATAGAGAGATAACTTGACTTCCTCTTTTCCTATTTGAGTACCTCTGATTGCCTCCTCTTCTCTGGTTGCTTTAGCCAGGACTTCCAATACTATGTTGAACAGGAGGGGAGAGAGTGGGCATCCTTGTCTAGTTCCAGTTTTCAGGGGAATTGGTTCCAATTTTTGTCCATTTAGGAGTATGCTGGCTGTGGGTTTCTCGTAGATGGCTTTTACTATTTTGAGGTATGTTCCCCGTATGCCTCGATGTTCAAGGGTTTTTATCAAGCAGGGGTGATGGATTTTATCAAAAGCTTTTTCTGCATCTAGTGATATGATCATGTGGTTTTTGTTTTGACATCTGTTGATGTATTTAATTTCATTTATGGTTTTACAAATGTTGAACCAGCCTTGCATGCCAGGAATGAAGCCTACTTGGTCATGGTGGATGCTTTTTGAGATGTATTGCTGAATCTGGTTTGCTAGGATCTTGTTGAGAATTTTAGCATCTATGTTCATCAAAGATATTGGCCTGTAGTTCTCTTTCTTTGTTGGATCTTTACCTGGTTTGGGTATCAATGTGATGTTGGCTTCGTAAAATGATTTGGGGAGAGTTCCATCTTTTTCAATCGCCTGGAATACCTTCAGTAGGATTGGTATCAGCTCCTCCTTGAATGTCTTGTAGAATTCTGCTGGAAAGCCATCTGGTCCAGGGGTTTTTTTTTGTAGGAAGTTTTCTTATTACGTGGTCGATTTCCTTGATTGTTATTGGTCTATTTAGGGTCTCAGTTTCTTCTTGTTCCAACCTAGGTAGGTTGTGTGATGTCAAAAAGTCCTCCATTTCCTTCTGGTTTTCAAGTTTGTTTCCATACATAGTATACATAGTATTCCATACATAGTGTACATAGTAGTCTCTAATGATCTTTTGTATTTCTTCAGGGTCAGATGTGACTTCATCTTTTGTGTTTCTGATTGTGCTTATTTGGTTTTTTTCTCATTTTTTCTTGGTCAGTCTAGCTAGGGGACCATCCATCTTGTTTACCCTTTCGAAGAACCAGCTTTTTGTTTCATTGATTTTTTCTATTATCTTTTTGTCTTCTATGTCCTGGATTTGGGCTTTTATTTTGGTGATCTGGATTCTTCTGCTGAAATTAGGGTTTTTGTGGTCTTGCTTTTCCAGCTTGTTTAGGTGGCTTGTTAGGTTGTCAATTTCTGTTCCTTCCATTTTCCTCATGTGTGTTTGTAGGGATATAAATTCCTCTCTTATTACAGCTTTTAATGCATCCCAGAGATTTTGGTAAGATGTTTCTTTATTTTCATTTGTTTCCAGGTATCTTTTGATCTCTATTTTGATGTCATCATTGACCCAGGAGTTATTTAGCATCATGCTATTTAGTCTCCATGTCTTTGTGGGTTTTGGGGGGACTTTGTTGGTGTCAATGTTTATTTTTATTCCACTTGGTCCGAGAAGGTGCATGGTAGAATTTAAGTCCTTTTAAATTTGCTTATACTTGATTTGTGTCCAATTATGTGGTCGATCTTAGAATATGTTCCATGTGATGATGAGTAGAATGTGTATTCTGTGGTCTTTGGATGGAGTGTTCTATAGGTATCAATTAAGTCCATTTGGTCCAGAGTCTCATTGAGGTTCTGGATCTCCTTGCTGATTTTTTGTCCTGATGATCTGTCTAAGGTTGTGAGTGGTGTATTAAAGTCCCCAGTTATTATGGTGTTAGAGTCAATGTCTTTCTTTAGTTTTCCTAGAAGTTGCTTTATGAATGTTGGCGCACCTATGTTGGGTGCATATATGTTTAGGATAGATATTTCTTGTTGATGGAGTGAACCTTTTATCATTATGTAGTGGCCCTCTGTATCTTTTTTAATTTTTGATAGCTTAAATGGTATTTTGTCTGAAATTAGGATCGTGACTCCTCCTTTGTTTTGTGTTCCGTTCGCCTGAAAATTTGTTTTCCATCCTCTTACTTTGAGTCTGTGTATATCCTTTCTAGTGAGATGGGTCTCTTGAAGGCAGTATATTGTTGCCTGGTGATATTTTATCCATTTTGTCATTCTATGTCTTTTCAGTGGTGCGTTTAGTCCATTCACATTCAGACTAATTATTGAAATGTGAGAGTTCATCCCTATCATGGAGTTCTTATTGAGTTGTTGTTCTTCCACTTGGTTTTTTCTTTTTCTTTTTTCTTTTTTTTTGTCTTTCTTTTGGTTTTGGGGTTGGTTCATGTATATTTTATTCTTTTCCCTGTACTCTTGTGAAGAACGTTGTTCTTTTTTCCTTTTCTTCTGTGTTTAGTACTTTCTTAACTGTTTCATGTAGAGATGGTTTTGTGACTGCATAAGTTTTAGGGATTGGATATCTGGGAAAGATTTTAATTCTCCCTCACTGATGAAGCTTAGCTTGGCCGGGTAGGTTATTCTTGGTTGAAATTGTTTATCTTTTAGGACTTTAAAAATAGGGCTCCAAGCTCTCCTAGCCTGCAGGGTTTCTGCAGATAAATCTGCTGCTATTCTGATTGGTCTTCCATGGTAGGTGATCTGGCCTTTTTCTCTTGCTGCCTTTAGGAATTTTTCTTTTGTGCCTACTTTATTTAGGCAAATTATTATGTGTCTAGGAGTTGGTCTTCTCATTTGTTGTCTTGCGGGGGTTCTCTGAATCTCTTGTGTTTGAATTTTTGTATCACTGATTAGATAAGGGAAGTTTTCTTGAATGATCTCATGGAAAGTTTGTTCCAATGTAGTCTCTGTTTCTCTTTCTGCCTCAGGGAGTCCGATTATTCTTAGGTTAGGCCTCTTGAGGTAGTCACTCATCTCTTGAAGGTTTTGTTCTGTCTTTTTGAGCTTATTTTCTGTGTTTTTAAGAGTTTGGGTTATTTCTATATTTTGGTCCTCAAGCTCTGAGATTCTTTCTTCTGCTTGGGTAATTCTGCTTTCCATGCTTATCAATTTGTTATTTATTTCATTCACAGTATTCTTTATTACTGTTATCTCAGATATCAGCTCCTTCCTAGTTTCTTCTTGTGTCTCCTCAATTCTTTTTAATCTCTCCATTATTGTTTTGATATCTACATTTGCATTTTGAGACCCTTCATTCTGGGGACTTTTCATTGTTTGTATTCCAAAGTCAGTTTTCTCAGTGTCTGCTCTCCCAGGTGTCTGGGAGAGACCCATACTCTTCTTTTGGTTTTTCTTCATTTCTGTAGATTTTTCTCCCTCTCCCCCATCCCTCCCCCTCTTCAATTCTGTTTTTGAGGGAAGGTGGGGTTGCTTTTATTTCTCTTCTGCAATGACCTGTTCTTCCTTATGAGGGTCTTCTGGCTTTGTTCACTTTTCCCTCTGCTTTATAGTCTGTCTATTCAGCAGTATGCAGTCTTGGTCCATTCAGAGAATCTCACCAGTTCACCTATGCCGTCGCCATCTTGCCCCGTCTCCTATTGCCAGGTTTTATAACAAGACACTTGAGTGATAATATCACTGGAAGATATACTTTTTAGCATTTGTACCAATTTCCAATAGAGCAAAAGTATTAAAAGTCAGACCAGATAAGTCATTCATTTATCAAGTATGTTTTTATATATCTACTTTTTAGATATATGTACTGGGCAATGTACATACTGTAGAAATAATAATTCATGAAATGGTAAGCTTTGCTCTATCATCAAGGTTTTTATAATGTAGTTTATTTCTCTCTTTCTTTGTTTATTTTATTTTATTTTTGAGTCAGAGTCTCACTTTGTCGCCCTGGCTGGAATGCAATGGCACGATCATGGCTCACAGCAGGCTTGACCTCTTGAGCTCAGGTGAACCTACTACCTCAGCCTCCCAAGTAGCTGGGACTATGATGCACACAACCACACCTGGCTAATTTTTTGATTTTTTTGCAGAGACAAGGTCTTCCTATGTTGCCTAGACTGGTCTCAAACTCCTAGGCTCAAGCAATCCTCCTGCCTGGGCATCTCAAAAATGCTAGGATTACAGACATGAACCACCATGCCTGGTTATAATATAATTTCAAAAGTAATTGTGATCTTTATGAGAGCATTTTGTACTTTACACATTTTTGTGTCTCCTCAAGTATCTAGCATGATGCTTTTGACAGAAAATTAGCCCAAGAAGCCATCATTAAATACAGACTATATAATAATACATCTTTACCAGTGACATGATTACTCAGGGAAAGGTGCTTTTTCGGTCATCTTACAGAAACTTTATTTAATAAATGTTCACTTATTGTCACTAACAACAGAATGTGGCACAGTTATGCAGCAAACCACTTTTCAGCCATATAAACACATCTTTAGATTGCATAAGGAAGCTAAAATATCCTCACAAGTATGAATGGATAAATTGCTTTGATTCAATACTTTGCCTAAGTAACTATTATTACAAAAGAAGGCTATCTCAACGAAGTGGTCATGCCTAAATTCATAAATTCCATTCTTTTATCATAGCTTGGAAGGAGTGTAGTTTTTTGAAGCCAGTCAGACCAGGTGTAATTCTGGTTCTACCATTTAACCTCTCTGGGCCTCAATGTCTTCTTGAAATGGGAATAATGATTATGGTATGGATAAAATGATATGGTATGATTATGGTATAGATAAAATGAGAGCCATCAGGGCTTCCCAGCCTTTGAACCACAGAGCCCTGGAGATTCTGTGAAGGGTCTGTGAACTCCCAGGTACCCACACAATACCTTTGTCTGTTTTGAACATACACGCTTTGCTTGTTTTCAAATGTATATAGATTCATTCATTTGGCAACTATTTACTAAGCAAAAGCAAATAAACCACATCAGTCATTCATGGGGACTCAAATAAATGAAACAGACAAATATCACTGTGTTTGTAAAACTTACATTCTAGTATGGGTGGGAAAATAACTATATATATATATATATATGTATATGTATATGATAAATATGCAAACATTTGTTGGAAAGTGGTAAGTATTAAGGAGAATACTTATGAAAGAGGGAATATGGGAAACATAGAAAGTAAAGAAAAGAAGGGGAATATAAAATATAAAAGGGCTGATAAAATTTTAGACAGGGTGGCCAGGGAAGTCATCCCTTGGGAGGCCTCTCTTAAGGAAGTGAGGGGATGAGCCATATGGATGTCGGGGGAAGAACATTCCAGGTAGAGGGAACTGGCAGGCATATGCAAGGAACAGTGTGCAAGGAACAGTAGGGAACCTGATGGGCTGGAGAGGCATGAGCAAGAGGGTAGTGGGGGATGAGGGTGGTGAAGGGAGCAGATCAGCCAGCCCTGAGGCCTCAGAAAAAGTACTTTGCTTTACCCTGAGGGAGATGGGAAGTCATTAAAGAAAGGGTTTGGGCCGAGGAGTGGCTTGATCTGATGAATGTCTTAGCAGGACCACTGTCTTGAAAGTAGACTGGTGGAGTAAGGGCAAACGAAGGGAGTCAGTGAGGAACTAACTGCAGTAATCCAGGCCAGAGATGAGGTGATGGAGTAGGGTGTGAGAGCGCACTGACACTGGACTGATTTTGATCGAGTAGGTAGAATTGAGAAACTTGGCTGGTGGACTTTGGTGGATGAGAGAGAAAGAGAGATGGAAGGAAAGGTACCAAGACATATGACCTGAGTGGCTAGAAGAACAGAGTTATAGCTGAAAGGGGGCTTGGGGATTGGTAGCTTCATTCTGAACATATGCAGTTTCACATTAGACATGCAAATGAAGGAAGCCTTTTGATGGGAAAAATTACAAAACTGTCTTAAAAATATCACTCAATCAAAGTAGCTCTTTTTCAGCATAGTCTAAATGTAAAACTATAATCATGTCTGTTAGGAGAAAGATGTCTACAAAACATTTTGACCTTGAAAAAGGACCTTAGACTGGAAAAGATTGGAAATAGAAATAATTTCAGGTGAAAATTTTCCTTTTCCTCTTCTCCTATTTCTTTAATACATGGTGACTTCAAAATTTAAGTCATTTTAGATTTTAAAATCTTAATTTTGGACTTGAGATTTTTTCCCTGTACTACATCTTTGTATAGAACTTTCTGGTAAGCCTAATAGGGATGGCAGAATTGGTTCACTGGCCTATGTGGCTTTATTTTGGAAGGAAATGAGAACGTTCATTTATTGTATGTTTGCTTATCATCTTATTTTTTGTGCATCACATCTGTGTGTGTCACTTGGAGCTGCTTGGGATGACAAAAGATTTGAGAGACAGAGCTCTTTGCTATTGTAGCAATTATAATGTGAGGTTAAGAAGCAGATGGTACACCTCATATGGAAATATTGCTGCTTCATTGCTATTTGAATTAGCTTAAGTACATATAATTTTATTGGCCTCAATCTGTGATTGGCCATTTCAACATCTGACCTTCTCAGTCCTATGCAGGGAAGTACGTGCCAGCCATTGCCTACTACATCCATTCCCTCAACCCTGTGCAGGAGTTCGAGATCAACCTGAAAGGAATCGCCATCGGAGATGCATATTCTGATCCTGAGTCAGTAGGTGTCTCCTTTTTTCTTTCCATCTGGTCCCTTAAGGAGATTAAATTCTCTTTTATCAGATGGCAGGCTCCTCTTAAGAGGCCTAACTTGATAAAGGGAAATACCAGTTGATTATATGACTTAAATCTCCTAATGTTTACCAAATGTTTCAATGTGTCAACTTACTATGTCAGTCTACATTGACTGTCAGTGCAAGTATGTGTGTATTGTGCTGTTGGGTGTGTATGTTTGTGTGTTGTGTGTAAGTATATGTTTGTGTGTTTCGTGGTATGTGTGTGTGTGCGTGTGTATGTGTGTGTGTATCGTAGCTAATTCCAGCATGAGATTGAAAATTATAAAGAGCTACTTTGCCAAGCAAGTGGACTTCCCAAACTTTACTTTTTCTCCCTCTGTGGCATTTATGTGTCTCTTTTGTCCTCAGATTATAGGGGGCTATGCAGCTTTCCTATATGAAATTGGCTTGCTGGATGAGAAGCAGAAAAAGTACTTCCAGAAGCAGTGCAATGAATGCATACAGCACATCAGGGAGCAGCACTGGATTCAGGCCTTTGAAGTGAGTTCTGGGGCCCCATGCTGCCCTCCAGCAATTAAAACCATCTGAGGGGAGGGAGAGTCTGCAGACGCACCATGGTGCTCCAGCACTTTTTTTTTCTTCCTCTTCCTTTTTTTGTTAGAGAAGGTATATCTGTTGTGCTATCCAAGATTGGGAGGTGAGTTCAATGGGCCCATAATGAAGAAAAGAACTGTCTGTGTTTCTTTGAATTTACTTTGGCTGTATTTTAAACCTGAGGTCATCCTGGAGTGTTTATCTAACTGTGTATTTCATTAGCTGTTTTGATTTCTTTAAATGCTATGGAAGCCCTCGAGGCAGACCCTATCATATGGAAATCAGAAGAAAGGCGACTTAGGAAGTAGAGGCATATGCTTTGCCATATGCTCAAAACCACGTAGAAGGGTTATGTCCACAAACGGGGTTTCAGCTGGAGAAGTGACCACAGTGTGTAACAAATATCACATGACACAGGAACAAAGATTAGAAAGCAGAGTCATTTGAAACTTTTACGACGAGCTGTGCATATCTGTGAATATCACCACTTTACTCCCCTAAAATTAAACCTAAGAATCAATCATTATATTCTCCAACATTTGTTTTCTTTTTTTTTTTGGCTATTTAAAATATGAATATGCTAAATATTAGGATACAGGAAGTTGGGAAGTTTTGCCGATGCACACAGAGACCATGTGTAAACAATCTTCCTCAGGGGCTTTCTGCCACATTGATTACAGAGCCATCGTGTTTGACACATTAGTACATGAGGCACGGCCTGAACTTGGAGGACTTTAATCTGTTTGTTATTAGACACATATCATATAACAGTATACCTAACGTCATTATTGTTATTAGAGCAGAAGCCTGATATTAATAGTCTTCAGGGCATTGCAGATCAGCCAGTTCAGACCAAAACAAGAGACATATGAACTTGGAAAGAAGAGGGGATAACACAGTTACCCTATGTTTTACAAGTACCAGGACACTACCTGCAATCTCCCAAGACAGTGACTGCCCTTACAATGAGTTCTTGATAACAGCAAACTGAAAGACTTTGGAGCAAGGGAAGACCATAGCCACACTGCAGGACACTAAGAGCTTCTCCTTCCTGTGTCAGGTCACTAAATGTGACTGCAGAGGCTGAACTCAGAATTTCTTGTGCAATTGTAAACACAGAAGAAGAGGGGTTCTTATCAGAGACATATAAGATCATGCTTCAGGCTGGACACAGTGGCTCATGGTTGTAATCCCAGCACTTTGGGAAGCTGAGGTGAGAGGATTGCTCCAGGAGTTCCAAACCAGCCTGGGCAACATATTGAGACTTTATCTCTACAAAAAAATAAAATAAATAAGCCAGGCATGGTGGCATGTACCTGTAGTCCCAGCTACAAAACTGCAGTGAGACATGATTATGCCAGTGCACTCCAGACTGGGTAACAGAGTGATACCCCAGCTCAAAACAAACAAACAAGCAAGCAAGCAAACAAACAAAAACACACTTTAGCTTGCAATGGCAGCATCTTCTAGACTGGTTTTAGGATATCTGCAGGGGTAGTCAGAGATGGGAAAAAGGAGTAAAATGATACCAGGTTTTATGGGCATGAGCCCAATTTGCAAATGGAAGACATTTAATATGTTTGTAAAGAAGCACACAGGGACTAAGCAATGTCAAGAGCAAGAGCATTTAAGAGGCTCAAATGTATGCAGAAAACAGAAAGATGGCTGTGGTACTCGATGCAGCAGCCTAAATACCCACAGGATTAGTGATGCTGTTGAAACATTCAGGTATTTTATGTATTCAGAGATAATGAAAAGAAGACCCACGATGTTAAATCATGTCTTTCCCAAGCAGATTCATCAGAAAACCAAAAAAACACAACCACCAAAAACAAACAAAATCCATGAAGGTATGAAATATGTGTTTGACCATTGGTCCAATATCTTGAGTGGTGAGTTAAAACATAAAGACCTTGGCTTCTTCAAAGGAAATTAGACAAAAATGATACTTAGGACAGTAAACAACTGGTGGTTGAAATGTGTTTTAATGACTGCAAAGGAAGACTCCAAGAAATCCTGAAACCCAAGAGAATATAAATGTCAAAATCTCAAGCCTAAATGATGAAGACTGTTGGATGCTCTGACCCTTTAAAATGGTTTAGTTAAACAAAGAGAAGCAACTCAAAACTGGAAGGTACTTTAAAGATAGATCATCAACTATCCCCTTACACACACATACACACACACACACACACACACACTTTGCTGATGAGGATACTGAGGCCCAAAGGGGTACAATGAATTGCCAAAGGACACACAGAGAGGTTGTGGCAGGCCTAGGACTGGAATTGCTCCCTCTGATTCCCACCCCAGTAATTTTTCCATGGTAGTTTTCAGACATTCTATAAAACTCCTGGGACATCTTAGAGATTCTGCAACATGCAAAACGACTGAACTCTGGTCCTGTATTAGCTCCGTTTGCACAGTGATGTTTTTGGATCACAGAGTTCTCTTTGTGAAACAAGTTTTGACCAGAAACTGGTCTTGATTGCCACCTTATTTGTTTGACAGCACGATTTTTAACTCTTTTCTGAGAGCAAACTCATTCTTCAAGGTTGACTTTATATTCCCATTGGTGTTGAAGATAATTTATAACAATGACTTCCAAAAATGATGTATGCATTTAGGGCAACTGCCAGCCTGCGGTACCTCCTCCAGATGGGCAAATTAGAAAAAGTCAATTCCTCTGAGCTGACACAGTCCTGTGAGTTCCTCCACTGTGTGAAGGAAAAGGTAGTTGTTGCTACAGATGCAGCCCTGTGCCAGGGTATTCATCTCGACCAGCAGACCTTTGACTGGTTTCCTGCCCCTTTTTCCCTTAACCAGGCATCCCCATAGAGTACACAATCTGCACAACTAGATCCAGGGGCCCTGAGCAATGTTAGCATTGCTGAAGTACACTTACTACTCATCTCTACCAGCACTGCTTTCTAGAGTGACGGCCCTTTTGATTCTTGACTCCTCTCCACGTGACAATGCTAACTTGGATAAGTTAAGTTCCTTCATGTGTGAGAAAGAACATTAATCTAATAAAATAATGAGACTTTATATCAAATCCCAAAGCATGGCGAGAAGGCATTGACGACTAGGAAACACTACAGTCTGACTGCTGGGCAGCCAGTGTGCATGTGGATGAGTGGGCACATTCAAGAGTCATGGCCTAATCATCTCACCTCTGCCATTATTAGTGCGGTGTCCTTGGTGAATTACTTAACTTTTGTGTGTCTCTGTTTCTTGACCCATATTAGAAACCTAAACTTCTATTGGAGAGACTGTTTTTAAGATGTACTGAATTCATTTCTTAGAATCCTTCCATAAGAACCCCTTACAAGTTAGTACCATCATCAACAAACCCCTTATGTCTTCAGTCTCTTCTGTGACTATCCAGTTCATCTTGCTTTACCCAAACCCTGGCTCTCCGATGATGATGCCACGGCCCCTGCAGCCCTCTCAAGTGGGGACTGTTCTCTCTCTTACCTTTTCTGTACCACTTGGTTCATTGTGGCTTCTAGGTCACATGTACTCCCTTTTCCTAAAGCATTGAGCTTTGAGTCTCATGTCCCCAACATTTCTTACTGTAGCTGTCTACCACCCCGGCTGTTCCTTCTCATTCTCTGAATAGTTGAGCTCCTGCCTCACTGTTCCCTTCTCCAGTATTTCTCTTGCCCTCATTTCTGGTGACTGGGATCCACAGTGATAATCCTTTTAAGAAGCGGCCCCTCAGTGTCTTAGCCTCCTCTTGTTCAGCCATCTTGTTCTCTTCCTCATCTAATCTGCTCATTTCATTATCCAAAAAAAGCCGGCAACCAATCCACAATCTCACATCAAGCATTTTTTTTCGAACTACTACCTCCTATTCTTCTAGTTTCCTTCTGTTGATATACCAGCCTCACAGTCCTGCAACCCCATGACTTTCATTTCATTGATCCTCTTACCTCTTCACTACCTCTAACCCCCTCAAGTCTCCATTTCTCTAATTACTCAACTTCAACCCAAGGTTGGTCATTCCATACACACCTAAACCTTAAGCTTCTTTCACACTTCCCCCTACTCCATTAACTGAACCCCAGTCCGGTCTCAATCTGCCTCTCTGCCCTGCTATGCCTGTCTCTGTGCAGCTGACCATGGCTGGAGGAAAGCACACAACTGAGTTGCATTTGTCAGAAGTTCAAAGGTAACTTCCACCAGCTCTGGGCACCTACATCTAAGCCATATCCTCTGTTCTCCCTGCTGTACTCTGGATGACCGGTCCAGGAGCCATGTTAAGGCACCCTTCTCATAAGGCTCACTCCCACAGGCAAGGTCTTTGTGCTCGTTGTAACCTCTGCCTGGAATGTTCTTTCCTTAGGTGTCTGTATGACTCACTTCTTCCCTTCCAACACATCTTTACTCAAATATCATCTTCTAAGTGAGACCTCCATAGATTCCTCTCTACAGGGTCTCATAGGCACCCATGACACTTCCTACTCCTCTTCTTTGGTTTCCTCCTTATTATTCCCTAACATCCTGGAGAGCTTATCACTCTCTGTAATATGACATATTTTATCTATTGTTCCCCTCTAGACTATAAGCTTCAG
Organism: Carlito syrichta; assembly: GCF_000164805.1. Lineage (NCBI taxonomy): Eukaryota > Metazoa > Chordata > Mammalia > Primates > Tarsiidae > Carlito > Carlito syrichta. The sequence goes on from NW_007260367.1 coordinate 13,315, forward strand.
GGGGAGGGACTTTTGGTCTGTCTTGTTCGCTGCTGTTTCAACAATGCCAGGACAGTGTCCGGCACAGAGACACTGTGCAGTATGTGGTCGTTGAATGAAACAATATGGGAATGAAAAAGTTATTGACTAAATGAAATGGCATTTTTACCTGCCCTCACGATTTCCTTCTCTCTTTCTCTCTTTCCACCTAGATACTGGATAAACTACTAGATGGCGACTTAACAAGTGATCCTTCTTACTTCCAGAATGTTACAGGATGTACTAATTACTATAACATTTTACAGTGCATGGTAAATGACAACATTTTAAAAACCATAATAATGTGTGCTTAAAACTTCTACCAAAACCAAACTTCCTTTAATTGGGGACATATTATAGCTGACTTCATACTAAATCAATATGTCCAAACTATATTGCATTATTTGGTTACTAACCTATAGGGTTTTAGTTCTCACCAGTATTTAATACATCATAATCTGATCATTGAGAATGTGTGATGTTTCACATAACGCAGAACAATTTAACATAACTTCCCCCCAATAGAGCTTGTTATATAGAGGCTCTTTTGTGAAGGAAACAGGCTGGAACTGGAGTTCTGGGTGTCAGGTCCCAGAACTTCAAATTCGTTTATGAGTCTCTTGAAAATGCTCACATTCTTTGTTCTGTACTTAAGACAGCTTGGATAATCAAAACTGCTAAAGCCTTTATGAAAATATTTGCTTTGTCTTACTTTTAACTTTAAGATGTTTAGTGCATTTAGTATGGCTCTTACTTCAAGTCCTCTGGAATATTTCTCAAACTATTCAAGTAGTTTCTTTCATAAAAGTAGGCGAAAGTTGATGTATTTTGTGTAGAATTAATCAAATAAAAGAAAGGGAGCCAAAGTGGGGTTCTAGATTTGTATAATCTTTTTTCTGGTGCATACAATATTGCATTCTGGTTTTGAAATTGCTTTATTTATAAGCTAGCTTGTAGATAAAATATAAAGTTAATTTCAGTAGAATTAGCCAATGTTGTAATTTTGGTTTAGATTCCACGGAGAGAGAAACATATGGTAGACAAGAGGAAAACAAAATTTGTGATTAAATGTTTTTTTCTTTGCAAAGTAATATATTCACAGTTAGCCAAAATTGTTGACAAAGCACAAAATTGCCAAACTCAAACCCTAACAGTATTTTATCCTTTTATAGCATAAAATTTTTTAAAACACTTACTCCTTTTTTTGAAAAATGTAATGACTATTACAGAGCCTTCAATGCATTTTTTAAAGAATAAAATAAGAATGATGGGCAACTTTTCTTTTGACTTATGTCCTTCATAGAGTATCATCTGTTTTTACATTTGACATATTTTCCACCTTAAATTATAGTCAGCTGATTCTGTGTGTATGTGGTTTTAATAAATAGCAGAATTTGGGGAATAAATTCTTGGCTTTTAATCTACCATGCCACCTTCCTGGTTTCTTGTGATCCATTTGGCCTTTTTAAGAGCCATAGAGGCCAGGCGCGGTGACTCAAGCCTATAATCCCAGCACTTAGGGAGGCCAAGGTGAGAGAATTGCCTGAACTCAGGGGTTCGAAACCAGCCTGGGCAACTTGGTGGGACTTCATCTCTACAATTAAAAAAAATAAAAATAAAAATAAGTTGGGTGTGGTAGTTTGCACCTGTATTTCCAGCTGCTTGGAGGGATCACCTTAGCCTAGCAGGCTGAGGCTGTAGTGGCATGAGCATGCCACTACACTTCAGCCTGGGTGACAGAGACTCCAACTCAAAAAAAAAAAGAGCCATTGACAAGTAGCAAGTGGACTTTGATGATCTCACCTCTTTTGTGTCTCCTATCTTTGCCTCTGGTGGCATTGTTGAGATTACAGATTGCAAAACATTATTTGTTTTTATTCTTGTATTTGCTCCAAGAGTATCAGATCATGTAGATTTGTTGTTAGGAAAAAAATTCCACTGAAATTACCTCAAAATCTCCAAGTTAAAATTTCAAGAGTGGTGACAAATGAATAGTTAGGTCACATTTTGCTCATTGCATAATAATATGTTATGAGAAATTCAGTTTTTCTCAGTGTGCTGTTCCTGCCACTCAATCACATTTCTAATGTCGTCTGGTTACATCCTTCTGCCAGGAACCTGAGGACCAAACTTACTACATGAAATTTTTGTCACTGCCAGAAGTGAGACAGGCCATCCACGTGGGAAACCGGACTTTTAATGATGGTGCTGTAGTTGAAAAGTACTTGAGAGAAGATACGGTAAAGTCCGTTAAGCCATGGTTAACGGAAATCATGAATAATTATAAGGTAAGAGAGCCTCTACATTTACTGTCTATTTTAGGAACTTTTCAGACTATCCAGAATAGAGGCAACTTTTTTTTTCAAGTCAGGGTCTTACTCTGTCACCTAGGCCAGTATGCAGTGTCACGATCACAGCTCAGCACAGCCTTGACCTCCTAAACACAGGCAACCCTTCCACCTCAGTCTCTCAAGTGCTGGGACTACAGGCGTGTGCCTGGATAATTTTTTGATTTTTTTGTAGAGATGCAGTTTCACTATGTTGCCTAGGCTGGTCGGCAACTGCTGGGCTCAAGCAATCCTCTTGCCTTGGCCTCTCAAAGTGTTGGGATTACAGGCATGAGCCACAGCACCCAGCAGACTTGCTTTTATTTGTAATTTGACTACTGCCATTTTTATTTTTGTTACTTTTGCAAATGTTCACAAACATAAATGACATTCCCTTCTTTGTTTGATTTCTTTGAATTAAAATGTTTCCTTTTTTCTCTTAATTAAGCTACTTTCCCCTGATTGTTCTTTAAAATGAAATTCCCTTTGGCACAGGCCACCTCTCATCCTTTCTTGAGAATAGAAGGATGGCAGAGCCAAAAAGATGACTGGTCTTATGTAAGAGCCACATTTTTCTTATTTGTTACTTTATAGTATGTATCCCAATGACGTCAGGAATAAATGAAATCAACTGGTTGTTTCAAAAATGAGTTTTGTCTAATAATTGTATTCATTTTCTTGGGTCAGTCACAGTTTTCTCAGTCCCTTTCATTTTATTTTATTTATTTATTTTGTGGAGACGACATCTCACCATGTTGCCTAGGCTGGTCTTAAACTCCTGGACTTAAGCAATCCTCCCGCTTTGGCCTCTCAAAGTGCTGAGATTACAGGCATGAGCCACTGTGCGTGACCTTCAGTCCCAGCTTTTTTTTTTTAATTTTTAATTTTAAAGATGTGGGGTACAATTCAGGGTTAGGTATGCACAGTTTCAGTTTTAAAGCCAAACACAGTGCTGGGCCATCAAGTTGAAATGATCCCTGTTTTGAGGTGTGTCGAGTCAAGCCCTGTGTTGTGTGGTTGAAATGTTCTGCCTGATATGACACTGGCGGTACCAATGGAAAATGACGTCACAGAAAAGGAACCCCGAAGTTTCAGGCAAAGGAGCCATGGGCCCTAGAGTCTCACTGTCGGGGAGGACACCAAGAGCAAGTGACAAGGGAAAAACCAGCCTGTGTATTATTTCTTTTTTGATACTATGCTCTCAACTCCTCCTTCGATCCTCTTGGGCTGTTATCATTTGTCCTAGGGATGAATCCAGGGGGCAACTCTGAAGACTATGTATACAAATGAAAGAGGAGACCACCACCCAGGGAATCCATTTCCTTTCTCTGTCCTGGCAACACAAAGGTAGTTTTTGGGATGAACAAGAAACAGGGCAGTTAGGGAGCCCATGGGGACTTCTGAATGAATTAGAAAAAAGGAATTCTCTTCTCAAGACATTTTATTTCTATCTATCAGAAATTGTTCTAATAAATTGCTTTAGTTAAAATCAGACTCTTTGCTGCCATTTGTTAGCATGAAGGAATATGCATTTCTACAATGTCTACTTTAGGAATGGTGTCCCCTAGGGTTATTCAGTGCACAACCTGTGATACTATCCAGGGAGTCCCTGACCAATGCACCCTTACTAGACTGTGTTTCATAATATGTCAGACCTGAAGGACCATTTTCTGGTCCTGCTCCCGGTACACAGGGTTTGACATGTAACCCTTGTTGAAAATAATCTGAGATAACTGGCATGCCAAGTCTGCAAATGCATTGTAAACCTGCAAAACTTGATGAAATACTTTCTAGGAAGGAAGGGGACTAACTAGCTCTCGCCAGCATTCTAACCATCCTTGTGTTTGAGTCTGTCAAGGACGTGTAGTGGCCATCAGGACTTGCCTGCTCGTTGCTATCTCAGAGAAGGCAAGCCCTTTAGATAGTGCTGCTGTGTGTCTTCTTCTCTGAACTGTCAGAGTTCACTGTCTCTAGCCTTAGTACCCAGTGCTGCCATTATGGGCTGATGTCAGTCTGATACCTGTACATACACCAGCCTAGAGCAGATGTCAGTAATGAATGAATGAATGAATGGAGTAAAAAATTAGTGCGCATCAAAAATATATTTAGAAGCCTTTCCATAACTCATTAGTCACTTGTTATCCACAAATTTATTAAACCAAAAAGAGCTTAGGGCTGGGTGATTCTAGACTAGAGGTGATACTGCATTTTGATAGTTAAATGTCTCCATCCTTGTTCCCAGGTATTCTAAAGCTACTGATAGGAATGAATTGCAGTGAAATCAGAATATAATATTTTCTAAACTTTTCAACTCTGGCAGTTACCAGAAAAAGAGAAGAGTTCAGTGGTATAGATAAACTATGTTTTAATAAAGAAAGAGAACAAAATATTCAGCCAATCAGAATGCAAACTAAAAAGTGGCTGCAGCTGAAACAGACTGCATGTCCGTTGACACAGCTGGCCTAGTCCTCAGGGCAGTGATTATCTTTGGCTTGTCTGTCAATGATGGTTAACCCCAATGTGTGTGTAATGGAATCAGAGCAACCCAGGTTGGTTTAAAACATAGTACACTTAAAGTTGTATTTATGAAAGATTCAGTACTAATTTGTCATAGAAAATAGTGCATCTGGTTTATATTCATAAGAACACAGAAGTCTTTTTCCAGTACTGGATACATATTGGCCAATGTGGAGCATCTCTGATGGGCCAAGGAAGACCTTCATGGGTTTCTGGGATTATGTTTAAATGTAGTTTCTGTGTAAACATTAGTTTTTGTGTAAACTACATTAGGTTCTATGTAAACTACATGAAAACATAATCCTTGTCATATAGCATTATACAGGAGATGCATACTTAATTTTCTTCTCAGTAACTTCAGATGCTTGGGTGGTAAATTGAAATATCATATTGGAATTTTCCAAAATAACTGGAATTAGAAATCAATCTGTTGGTCTGTTTGAACTCTTCATGATTAAGTTAGGCCAAAATACTATCAGGGCTTTTAGTAGTCAGTGCATAATAGACCATAGTGTCATGAACATGTTCTTAAGTCAGACATTGTGAATTTGAGTTCTGGTTCCATCGTACACCAACTGTGCTCCTTTTGGGGAAGACATTTAAACTCTCTGCGTGTTATCTTCCTTGTCTATAAAATGGGGATTAAGCTGGGCTCGGTGGCTCAGCCTGTAATCCCGTGCCTTTGGGAGACTGAGGTGAGTGGATGGCCTGAGCCCGCGGGTTCAAGACCCGCCTGGGCAGCGAGACCTCATCTCTACAATAAATCAAAAAATCAGCCGGGCGTGGTAGCGCATGCCTGTAATTCCGGCTACTTGGAAGGCTGAGGCGGAAGGATGGCCGGAGCCCAGCAGGTCGAGGCTGCGGTGGCCGGGAGCGGCCACTGCACTCCAGTCTGGGTGACAGAGTGAGACTCCAACTCAAAAAAACAAAAAAATGGGGATTAAAATAGTATTTATGTGTGAGTTCTCATGAAGTTTAAATGAGGTTATGTAAGTAAAACTCTTAGAACAGTATCTAGAGGTTAGAAAGTACTTTTAAGCAAAAATGTTCAACAAGTTTTGGTAAAAGTCTCCAAGATCATACAAAAGTTACACGAAGCCCTGGAAAACACAAAAATAAAACAGACTTGACAGACTTCCAGTTTCTAGTCTGGCATGTAGGGAACCTAGACATTGCTACTCCATCCTAACAACAGTAAGTAGCTAAACAAACTCTTTTCAGATCTGTGCGAGAAATGAGGTCACAGGACAAACTGCGCCCTCCCAAATTGGAGCGACAGACAGGTTAATATAGAGTCATAACTTATGAGAGCAGAAACCTATGAGTAGAACTCTTCATGGAAATAAATTCCAGGGTAGGAAAAACTGCACTGTAAGTGAACGTGTCTGAGAGTTAAAAATTTCAGGGATCCAGTCATAGGGGGGCCTCCACACTTTCATGAATTTTACCTCCAGAGCTTAACATGGTTCTTACAGTGAATATTGAAGAAAAATCCCCTCATGCTTCCAGCAGGGGGAAGGGAAACACAGCCAAACATTTTGTTTATCTTAGCAAGACCTGCCATTTAGGGAAGCTGTTTCACCAGAGTCTACCTGCTGGAGTTTAATCAGAGCCTAACCAACTCAAGGCAGGGAAATGCCCAATGCCAGCCCTCTCTAGCCATCCTATTCTACCTAAGGGTGGAAGGACAACCAAGAAGCACTGGTGAAGTTCAGGCTCACTGTTGAGGGGCACAGCCCTTAAAAGGCTGAGACCTAATGATAGGACTATACTTCCCCACTTTCCTACGCCCCACACCTTACCACCATATTACTAAAGGACTTTGTACTGCCTTTCACCCAGTACATTGTGTCCTCCTTTCAACAAAAAATGACAAGGCATACTAAAAGGCAAAAGAACAGTTTGAAGAAACTGAACAAGCATCAGAACCAGACTCTGCCGTGCGGAGTCAGATATGGCAGAAATATTGGAATTATCAGACCAGGAATTTTTTTTTTTTTTTTTTTTTTTGAGTTGGAGTCTCACTCTGTCACCCAGACTGGAGTACAGTGGGCGGCTCCCGGCCACCACAGCCTCAACCTGCTGGGCTCCGGTGATCCTTTCCCCTCAGCCTTCCAAGTAGCTGGAACTACAGGCGCACGCTACCACGTCCGGCTAATTTTTTAAATTTATTGTAGAGATGAGGTCTCACCAAGTTGCCCGGGCAGGTCTCGAACCCGCGGGCTCAGACAGTTCACTCACCTCAGCCTCCCAAGGCGTGGGATTACAGGCTGAGCCACCGAGCCCGGTTAGACCAGGAATTTTTTATTGTGTGTATTTAAAGTATACAACATAATGTTATGAGATATATATGTATATATCTCTCATACTGTATGTGTGTGTGTGTATATATAAATATATAGTGTAAGATGATATCTATGGTAAGCCAAATTAACATATCTATCATTTCACATCTTTACCTCTACCCCTCTGCCAAGAGCAGTTATAATCTACTCATTTAACAAAAAAATCCCGAACGTGATACACTGTTATTAACTATAGTCCCCATGCTACACATTGGATCTTTAGAGTTGTTTGTCCTACATATCTGCTTCTTTGTATCTTTTGACCTACAACTCCCCATTTCTTGCTTCCTACTCCCTGCCCCTGGTATCTACTGTTTTATTCTCTATCTCTGTATATTTGACCTTTTATTTTTTAATCTTCCACATGTAAGTGAGGTCATGCAATATTATTGTTTCTTTGTCCAGCTTATTTCACTTAGCATAATGTCCTTCAGTTTCATCCATGTTGCCAGTGGCAGGATCTACTTCTTTTTAAAGGCTGAATAATATTCAACTGTGTGTGTGAATAATATACACAAACACACACATACACACCCCACAGTTTCTTTATCCATTATTTATTGAGAGACACCTAGGCTTCCATATCTTGGCTACTGCAAATAATACTACAATGAATATGGGATATAGATATCTTTACAAGGTAGTGATTTCATTTCTTTTGGTTGTATACCCAGGAAAATGATTTCTGGGTCATATGGTAGTTTTATTTTTAATTTTTTAAGGAACTTCCATACTGTTTTCTGAATGGTTACATTAATATGCAATCCCATCAACAGTGTTTAGCCATGTTCCTTTTTTCCACACCGTCACCAACATTTGCTACCTCTTGTCTTTTTTATACTAGCTATCCTAACAAGTATGAGGTGGTTTTGATTTGCAGTTCCCTAATGATTAGTAACATTGAGTGTCTTGTCATACATCTGTTATTCATTTTTATGTCTTTTTTTTTGAGAAATATCTGTTCAGTTCCTTTGTCCATTTTTCATCGAGTTATGTTTTCTTGATATTGTGAGTTGCATGAGTTCTTTATAAATTTTGGATAACTTCTTATCAGATATATAGTGTGCAAATATTTTTCCCAATCTGTAGGTTGCCATTTCATTTTATTGATTGTTTCCTTTGCTGTGCAGAAGCTTTTCAGTTTAACGTAGTCCTGTTGATTTATTTTTGCTTTTGTATCCTGAACTTTTGGAGTATCAAAAAAATCATTGCCAAGGACAGTGTTCAAAAGCTTTTCCCCCATGTTTCCTTCTAGGAGTTTATGGTTTCAGGTTTTATATTTATGTCTTTTATCCATTTTGAGTTGTTTTTTGTGTACATGTAAGATAAGGGCACATTACAGTTTTTTGGAGTTTTTTTGCATGTGGAAGTCCAGTTTACCCTGTATTTACTGAAGAGGCTATGTTTTTCTCATTGTGTCCTCTTGTTGCCCTTCTGGAAGTTTAGTTAACTGTATGTATTTGGGTTTATTTCTGGGCTCTCTATTCTGTTCCACTGGTCTATTTGTCTGTTTTTATGCCAGTACCATACTGTTTTGCTTACTATAGTTTTATAATATAATTTCAAATCAGGAAGTGTGATGCTTTCAATTTTGTTTTTCCGTCTCAGAATTGCTTTAGCTTTTTTTTTTTTTTTTTTGAGTTGGCACCTCACTCCATCGCCCAGGCTGGAGTGCAGTGGCACGTCACAGCTACCCCAGTGTTGACCTGCTGGGCTCCAGCAAGCCTTCTGACTCAGCCTTCAAAATAGCCAGAACTACTGGCTAATTTTTTATTTATTGTAGAGACAAGGTCTTGCCAAGTTGCCCAGGCTGGTCTTGAACCCATAGGCTTAGGCAATCCACTTGCCTGAGGCTCCCAAAGTGCTGGGATTACAGGTGCTTTAGCTATTAAGGTATTTTATAGTTCCATACAAATTTAAAGATTTTTTTCCCTGTTTTTGTAAAGAATGTCACTAGATTTTGGTAGGGATTGTGTTGAATCTGTATACTGCTTTCAGTAGAATAATCATCTTAACAATATTAATTCTTCCAATCCATGTGCATAAAATCAGTCCACTTATTTGTATCTTCTTCAATTTCTTTAATCAATGTTTGATAATTTTTGGTGTGTAAGTATTTTACCTTCTAGGATAAATTTATTTCTAAGTGTTTTGTTTTATTTCTTAATTAATTTTCCTTTTTTTGTAGAGACATGGTCTTTTTATGTTGCTCACGCTGGTCTTGAACCCTTGGCCTCAAGTGATCCTCCCACTTTGGCCTCCCAAAGTGCTGGTATTACAGGCATGAACTACTGTGCCTGGCTCTAGTATCTTATTTTTTGATGACATCATAAATGAGATTATATACTTGATTTCCTTTTTCAGGTAGGCTATTTGTGTATAGGAATGTCACAAACTTTTGTATGCTGATTTTGTATCATACAACTTTAGTGAATTCATTTTCTAGTTTTTTGGTGGAGTCTTTGAGAGTTTCCTACATATAGAATCATGTCATCTGTGAATAGAGATAATTTTACTTCCTCATTTCACATTTGGACATGCTTTACTTCTTTTTGTTGTATAATTGATCTAGATAGTACTTCCAGTACTATGTTGAATACAATCGGTAAGATTTTGCTTTGTACCAGATCTTATAAGAAAAAGTTTCTGGTTCTCCTCATTGATTATGTCAGCTGTGGATTTTTTCAAATGGCCTTTATTATGTTGAGAAACTTTTCTTCTTTACCTAAACTGTTGAGTTGTTATCAAGAAAGGGTATTGAATTTTGTTGAATACTTTTTCCATGTCATTTGAAATAATCATGTTGTTTTGTCTTTAAATTTGTTAATATGATGTATCACATTGATAAATTTGCATATGTTAAACCAGCCCTGCATACCAGGAATAAATCTCACTTGATCATGCTGTGTAATATTTTTGATGTGTCATTGAATTTGGCTTGCTAATATTTTATTGATAATTTTTGCATCAATGTTTGTCAAGGATATTGTCCTACCGTTTTCTTTTCTTGTGATGTCTTTGGCTTATGCATCATGGTAATAGTGACCAAAGTAATAAAAATAAACTATGATTAATATGCTTAAGACTTTGATGGAAAAAAATTGACAGTATGCAAGAACAGATGGATAATAAAAGCAGATACATGGAAATTATAAGAATCAAAAGGAAATGTGAGAGATCAAAAACACTGTAATGGAAATGAAGAATGCCTTTGACGGGCTCACAGGTGAGGAAGGAGCCTCTTAGCATGAGAATATGACACATAGAAACTTCCAAAGCTGAAAAGTGAAGAGAACAAAGACTGACAAAGAGAAAACCAAGAGCTGTGGGGCAACTGCAAAACATGCTGCAAACACATCATGGGAATACCAGAATAAGAAGAGAGAGAGGGACAGATGTAATATTTAAAGCAATAATGATTGAGAACTTTCCCATTTGATGCCAGACACCAAAACACAGATCCAAGAATCTCAGAAAACACCAAGCAGGATAAATTCCAATACAAAACAAAAAAATTAGGCAAGTTGTATGGAAACTTCAAAAAATCAAAGATAATAGGAAAAATATCTTTAATGAAACCGGGCTCGGTGGCTCAGTCTGTAATCCCGTGCCTTGGAAGGCTGAGGTGAGTGAATTGCCTGAGCCCGCGGATTCGAGACCCGCCTGGGCAAATTGGTGAGACCTCATCTCTACAATAAATCAAAAAAATCAGCCGGGCGTGGTAGCGCACGCCTGTAGTTCCAGCCACTTGGAAAGCTGAGGCGGAAGAATCGCTGGAACCCAGCAGGTCGAGGCTGCGGTGGCCAGGAGCGGCCACTGCACTCCAGTCTGGGCGACAGAGTGAGACTCCAACTCAAAAAAAAAAAAGAAGTCAGGGAGAAGGGAATAATTTACCTATAGAAAAACAAAGATAAGAATTATATCCAACGTGTCTTTAGAAACCATGAAAGCAAAAAGAGAATACAGCAAAATATTTAAAGTGTTGAGGAAAATAATCCCACCCTGCAAAATTATTCTTTGAAAATGAAACAGAAATAAAGACTTTTTAAGACAAACAAAAATTGAGGAAATGTGTTGCTAGTAGATCTATTTTGTAAGAAATGTTAAAACAAGTGTTTCAGAGAGAAGGAAAATGATATAGGTCAGAAGTTCATATGTACAAAAAGAAAGAAGGGCATTGGATGAAGATTAAATGAAGATGACATGATTGTCTACATAGAAAACCTCAAAGAATAAACAACCTCCCCCGAAATTAGTAAGTGATTACTCATAGCAAGGTTGCAGGATATAAGGTTAATATACAAAAATTAATCAATTTCCTACATACCCCAATATATAAGTAGAGTTTAAAATTAAAACACAAGCCAGGCTCGGTGGCTCAGCCTGTAATCCTGCACCTTGGGAGGCTGAGGTGAGTGGATTGCCTGAGCCTGTGGGTTCGAGACCCGCCTGGGCAACTTGGTGAGACCTCATCTCTACAAGAAATCAAAAAATTAGCCAGGCGTGGTAGTGCGTGCCTGTAGTTCCAGCTACTTGGAAGGCTGAGGCGGAAGGATCGCCGGAGCCCAGCAGGTCAAGTCTGGGCAACGGAGTGAGACTCCAACTCAAAAATAAATAAATTAATTTAATTTAATTTAATTTAATTAAAACACAGTACTGTACACATTAGCACCTCCCCCAAAATGAAATACTTAGGTATAAATCTAACAAAATATGTGCAGGATCCAAATGAGAAAAGCTACAAAATTCTTTTAGAAGATATTAGAGAAAAAATAGATATTTTGTGTTCGTGTAGAGGAAGTCTCAATATTGTCAAGATGTTAGTTCTTCTCAACTTGATCCATAGACTCGATACAATCCCAATCAAAATCTCAGCAAGTTATTTTATGGATATGGACAGACTGATTCTAAAATTTATATGCAGAGGCAAAGGACCCAGAATAACCAACACAATATTGAAGAAGAGGAACAAAGCTGGAGGACTGACTTACTGTAAAGCGACAGTAACCAAGACAGTGTGGTATCAGCAAAAGAATAGACAAATCAATGGAATGTAATAGAGAGACCAGAAATAGTCCCACATAAATATAGTCAACTGATCTTTGATGAAAGAGCAAAGGCAATACAATGGAGAAAAAAGTCTTTTCAACAAACAGTGCTGGACATTCACTAGATCTTATACTTCTCAAAAATGATTTCAGAATGGATTATAGACCTAAAAATGTAAAAAAAAAGAAAAAAAAGATAATAGACAGTAACTTAAAAGAGAACCTAAATGACCTTGGGCATAGTGATGACTTTTTAGATACAGCGCTAAAGGACCATTTGTGAAAGAAATAATTGAGAAACTGGACATTACTAAAATTAATAACTTCTGTTCTATAAAAGACAATGTCAAGAGAATGAGAAAATAAGCCATAGACTGATAGAAAATATTTGCAAGAGACACATCTAAAAACAGACTGTTAACCAAAATATACAAAGAACTCTTACAAATTAACAATAAGAAAATGAGTAACCCAATTTAAAAATGTACAAAAGACTTGGGCACCTCACCAACAAAAATATACAGATGGCAAGTAAGCATATAAAAAGATGCTCAGCATCATATATCATTAGGGTATTATAAATTAAAACCATGACATCCCTCTACCACATATATTAGAATGGCCAAATCGCAAACACTGACAACAGCAAATGCTGACAAGGATGTGGAGCAAAAGGAACCTTCATTTTGTAGGAATACAAAATGGTGTTAGGTGATTTTTTTTATTCATTGCTGAATACCACTATGGTCACCTTCGAAGTATTCCCTTTGAGAAGCTATGCATTGATGCCAGTGCCTAGTCCAGTCATCAAACCAATTTTGGAACTATTTTTCTGGAATGGCCATCAGAGCTGTTGTTACTCGTTGAGGTCTGTCAATTAAGTTCGCAGACTTAACACTGTGCACTTATGTTGGCAGCACTGTACAGATAACTGTACACCCTCCCTACTCACCTGATCTGGCCCCCAATAACTTTTTTCTTTACTGTAAGATAAAGGAAATATTGAAAGGAAGACATAAGCCGGGCTCAGTGGCTCAGCCTGGGAGGCTGAGGTGAGTGGATTGCCTGAGACCGGGGGTTCGAGACCCACCTGGGCAACTTGGCGAGACCTCATCTCTACAATAAATAAAAAAATCAACCGGGCATGGT
>NW_007260367.1:26738-72619 GCF_000164805.1 Carlito syrichta
ACAGGCATGCGCTACCACGCCCGGCTGATTTTTTGATTTATTGTTGAGATGAGGTCTCACTGCCCAGGCGGGTCTCTAACCCGCGGGCTCAGGGAACCCGCGGGCTCAGGCAATCCACTCACCTCAGCCTCCCAAAGGTGCGGGATTACAGGCTGAGCCACCGAACCTGGCTAAAGGAACTTCTAAAGCGTTCTAAAGATCATTCCTACATCAGGAAAAAAGGAATGATCCCAAAAAGAAGGTTTGAAAAACAAGAGGAAATATTGACTACAGAAGTTGATAGAAAAAAATCAATGTTAATTTTCTAGTTTTGATCATTGTACAATGATTGTGCAAGATACTACATTTGGGAAGACCATATAAAGGGTGTGCTATTTCTTTAATGGATTTATTGATATAATTCACTTACCATAAAATGAACCTATTTAAAATGTATGAGTCAGGGGTTTTGAGAATATTTACAAATTTTTGAAACCATCACCACTATTCAATTTCTGAACATTTCGTCACATTAAAAACAAACAACAAAAACTACATATCCATTAGCAGTCATTCCCATTTCCTCCTCCAGCCCTTGGCAACCAGTAATCTTCTTCCTATCTCTATCTTTTTCTTTTACTTATTTTGGATATATCATATAAATTGAGTCATGCAATGTGTAGCCTTTTGTGACGGTTTTTTTCACTTAGCGTGTTTTCAAGATTCATACAAGTTGTAGCATGTCTCAGTACTTCATTCACTTATTTATTTATTTTATTTTAAAGATGTGGGGTACAATTCAGGACTAGGTATACAAGTGATCATTGTACAGGTAAAGTTTGGGCCTCCCTTTGGCCCCCACTTTGCCTGGTTTGAAATCAGGTACCCTTACTGATGTTTGTACTCTCCCCCTCCCACTCCCCTGGCAGTTTCTGGCTACTGTCCCTTTCTTATAGTATTATGGTAAATGTTCGGGGTCCATTTATAAGTGAGAACATATGGTACTCAGTTCTTTATTTCTGTGATAAATCACTGAGTATTATAGACTCTAAATCCAACCAAGTTGCTGTGAAGTCCACAATTTGTTTCTTCCTTTGACTGTGTAATATTCCATTGTGTATATGTATCACTTTTTTTTAATCCAGTACAGTTTCAATGGGCAGCACAGTTAGTTCCATGTTTTCGCTATTGTGAATAGTGCTGCAATAAATATGCGTGTGCAGGTAGCTTTTTTGTAGAGTGATTTAAGTTCCTCAAGTTATAGTCACAGAGGGGGGATTGCTGGATTGCATGGAAGGCCAATTTCTAGTTCTTTTAAAAATCGCCACACTGTTTTCCATAGAGGTTGAATTAGTTTGCATTCCCACCAACACTGTAGAAGCACTCTCTTTTCTCTGCATCCTTGCCAGCATCTATTGTTTTTTGTTTTATTAATGATGGTCATTCTTACTGGAGTTAAGTGGTGTCTCAGTGCAGTTTTAATTAGCATTTCTCTGATGATTAATGAGGCTGAGCATTTTTTCATGTATCTGTTGGCTGCCCATATGTCTTCTTTTGAGAAGTGTCTATTCATGTCTTTTGCCCACTTTTTAATGTGCTATTTGTTTTTTTCCTTCAGCATGTTTGAGTTCCTTGTAGCTCCTGATGTTAGGCCTTTGTCAGATATGCTGTTGGCAAATATTTTTTCCATTCTGTGAACTGTCTCCTCGCTCTCTTGATAGTTTCTTTTTATTACCAGATAATATTCCTCTGTGTGGTTCTACCACATTTTATATTCATTTATTTGTTGAAGAACATTTGGTTTGTGTCCAAGTGTTTGTGTGAGAATGTTTTCAATTCTCTTGAGTAGGTACCTAGGACTGGAGTTATTAGATCATACATTAACCCTATATTTAACATTTTTAAGAACTGCCAAAATATTTTTTGCAAAATGGCTGCACCATTGTACAATTCCACCAAGAATGAATGAGTTCCAATTTCTCTACATCCTTGTCAATATTTATTCTTGTCTTGCATTTTGATTCTAGCCATCCCAGTGAGTGTAAAGTGCTGTACCTTTGGGTGCTGATTTGCATTTCCCCGATGATTAATGATGATGACCAGCTTTCCATGTCCTTTTCATTGTTCATTTTTATATCTTCTTCAGAGAAATGCCTACCCAAATCCTCTGCCTATTTACTAATTTAGTTGTTTCTCTTTTTATTGTGGAGGCGCAAGGGTTCTTTATTCTAAATACAAGTCTCTTGTCAGATACAGGATTTTCACTTTTTAAAAAAATTATCTGGTTTTTCTTTTCATTTTCTTGTCCATCAAAGTCCTCAAATTTTTAATTTTAATGAAATTCAATTTGTCTCTGTCTGGTTATAGTTTTGCCCACCTAAAAAAATGTTTGCACTGTATTTTCAAAGACTGTGTATATATGTGTGTAGGTGTTGTGTGTACTGTATTTCCTGAATGACAGCCATTTTGCAAAAATTGTTTTTCATTTATGCCTTTGGTGTCATACTTAAGAAATCATCGCCTAACCTAAGGTAACAAAGCTTTAGTGCTATGTTTTCTTTCGAGAATGTTACAGTTTTTGCTCTTACTTTTTTTTGAGTTGGAGTCTCACTCTGTCGCCCAGACTGGAGTGCAGTGGCCGCTCCCGGCCACCGCAGCCTCGACCTGCTGGGCTCTGGCGATCCTTCCGCCTCAGCCTTCCAAGTAACTGGAACTACAGGCGCGTGCTGCCACGCCCGGCTGATTTTTTATTTATTGTAGAGATGAGGTCTCGCCAAGTTGCCCAGGCAGGTCTTGAACCCGCGGGCTCAGGCAATTCACTCACCTCAGCCTCCCAAAGGCGTGGGATTACAGGCTGAGCCACCGAGCCCGGCTGCTCTTACTTTCATCAATAAAAATTAATTAATAAACTACAGCTAGATGCAACAACATGAAGACTCTTAGAAATATAGTGTTTGGTGAACAAGGCATGTCACAGAAGACCATAAACAGAAAAAAATACAAACACAAGTCAAAAGCAAGTAATATATTATTTTAAGAACACATGTTAAAACTTTTATTCAAAGGCAAAGAAATTCTAAACCTAAACTCCAGGACAGTGTTATTTCTGTGGGGAAATGGAGGATTGAGACAGGTAGGAAGTACATTGGGTAGATTCAATTGTATTGGTAATAGATACGCTCTTAAGTTGGATGGTGCATTTGTGAGTGTCTGTGTAAAATTATGCTCCTAATTTACAGATACGTTACAATATATTATTTAGCATGTATCAAATATACATAATAAAATTTTAAAAAGAGACAAACTGTGATGAATGCTTTGCAGAGATTTAATTGACCAAGTTGTGAGCATTTGGTCTGCTTAGCATGGCAATACCTTTAAAGTCTCTCCGCATTACTAACATAACTAGTAACTAAAATAATATTTTCTACCTGGCTGTACCTGTCCATTGGTGGGCAGCTGATTTCCCTTGCAAATCACATCGTGTTCCATCTTCCTGTTGGTAGCATTGAAGTGCATTCAGTGCCAGAAGTCAAGCTGCTTGGAACGTAAAATTTCCCTCTTACTTCCTGTTCTGTAGAATGCTATCTTATGGACAATAAGCATTACAAGGGCAGCTGTGTTACCCATCTTGCTCACCATTCTATACCCAGGGCTTAGCACAGTACCTGGTGCATAGTGGACTCTCAATAACCTTTAAGAAATGACAGAATTGTCATGGGAGCAAAGGAGGTGATTAAATGGCTTGACAGAATAGGTGTTGCTTAACACACTTAACTTTTTTCCTTCCCTTTTCCAACCATGCTGAAAGTGTGCTATTGCCAGAGCTGTTGGTTCTGGAGGCTTCCTTTGCCTTAGAATCACCTGGGGAGCTTTAAAAAATACCATAGCCCACTCTTCCAGTGGTTCTGATTTTGCTGCCTAGTATAGCAATTAGTACATAGTAGTGTCCAATACACTTGAAAGGAAGGAAGGCAGGGAAGGAAGGAAAAAAAAGCATAGAATAACAGAAAGAAGACAGATGGCCTGTTTATTTATACCACAAGCTGTCTTTACTATGAACTTATATTCAACTGTAATAAATGCAAAAAAATCTGCCACCTTAAATACCATTGATTATGTAATGTATATTATGTTCCTTCTTTTCGGCAGCATTTCAAAACTTTGGATTTTTAAGCAAATACACACTCATCTGCTGATTGTATGATGTATCCTGATTTTTAAAGTAATAAAATGTGGTTGTATGTGGACAGAACATCTCTATATCCTGGGAACCACAGCCCACGCTCCATAAGGGCTTTTGGCTGTGAAACCCCTGCTCTTTGTAGAGGGCCCTGGTCCTTTGTGATGAAGGAGTTACATTGTTGTTTTTCTGAAGATTCAGAAAATGTTTTCAACCTCCCTTTCTCTGTCTGGTTATAGTTTTGCCCACCTAAAAAAATGTTTGCACTGTATTTTCAAAGACTGTGTATATATGTGTGTAGGTGTTGTGTGTACTGTATTTCCTGAATGACATCATCATAATTTTTTTTTTTTGAGTCAGAGTCTCACTCTGTCCCCCAGTCTGGAGTGAAGTGGCACAATCAGAGCTCATCACAGCCTCCAACTCCTGGGCTCAAACAATGCTCCCAACTCAGCCTCCCAAATAACTGGACTATGGGTGTGTGCCACCATGCCTGGCTAAATTTTTTTATTTTTTTGTGGAGATGAGGTCTTACTATGTTGCACAGGCTGGTCTCAAACTCTTGGCTTCAAGCCATCTTCCCTTTTCTGCCTCCCCTGGAGTGCTGAGATTACAGGCATGAGCCGCCTCACCTGGCCGTGAAATCATTATTTTGATAAACAGGAGCTACAGCTCTCTAAACAGTGACCATTTGGGTCCAAAGCAGCACGTTGCCCTTTGCTTTGAGGTCACTTCTGCTGCTGAGTTGTCTGGAAGGCCGCTGCAGTTTTAGAAGGTTTCATCTTTAAGTGCCAATTCTTATATCCACATGCTTGTGCTTTTAAAGGTTAAGTTGCCTTCCATAGGGCTTAATATTCTACGCTTAAAAGTTCATCTAGTCAGGAAATTGTAAATATAAAGTTACATTTCCCTGTCACTTATCATTCTACAGCTCATTAAGTTTCACCTAATTGCATCTTCAGAATTCAGGGTCTTAACATTTCCCAGCTTCACTACCAGACTGAAACCCTAACACCCAGGTCATTAGAGTTTTATTTACTTATTCTATGCTATCAAAAGGTCTTCATTAAGGAATGAAGTTCCTGAACAATGGATGTGATTTAGAAGTTTGAAAGGTAAATATGCTAGTAAACCTAACTCATTTTAGCAGTTATTCTAATTGCTTGTGGCATTTTCCTTAATAATGTCTTTTGATGGCAAAATGTTGGTGGTAACAGGGCCCAGAAAACTAAATTTGATCAATGTCTAGCATACCAAGAAAAATCTAACATTTAAATGAGCCTAATTCTTCAACTGTTAGTTGGACTGTAAGATAGAAAGCCTGACTCTGTTTTCTGGTTTGTTTTGTTTTGTTTTGTTTTTGTTTTTTGAGTCAGGGTCTCACTCTGTACTCCAGGCTGGAGTGCAGTGACACAATCACGGCTCACCGCAGCCTCACTCTCCTGGGCTTAGATGATCCTTTCACCTCAGCCTCCCGAATAGCTGGGACTACAGGCGTGCACCACCATGCCCAGCTAATTTTTTATTTTTTTATAGAGCTGAGGTCTCCCTGTGTTGCCTAGGCTGATCTCAAACTCCTGGGTTCACGCAATCCTCTCCCCTCCATCTCCCAAATTGCTGGGATTACAGGTGTGAGCCCATGCCTAGTTGAAAGTCTGACTTTGTTGACTGTGAGCTTATGTGATTACTTTTCTCCCAAGTCCATTGATGACAATAGAGGAAATACCTGTATCATTCCACAAGAAACTTCTGGGATGAGAAGGTAGCTCCCAGTGAAGCCTGACTTCTGAAGAGAAGGAAGCTAATCCTTGGACATTTGTTTTATGTAACTGTAGCCTATAGATAAGCAAATGCCACATTACAGGCAAATAAAAATCGTGTACATTTGAAAACCAGTTTATACCACAAAGTTCCTTGAGAGTTCATCTTACCTGTCTTGGTTATAATCCAAATGCAAGAGTAACTCTGTTTTTTTTTAGGAGGCATACTTCTGGGCTTTTTTTGGATTTTTATATATTTCAATGAATTAAAGGGACAAGAGAATCCCCATAAATTATGAAATGGATTTTTATTTTACTCAAACTTGCCATGCTTTTGACATCTTGTTCGTTCTTTAAGTTTATGTTCATGTGAGAACCAGCGTGTTTTTATTTTTTCTTCGTTATTGAATAATGCCATTTGATAATCTATTCTGCCCCAGGAGTTGGTTTGGTTTAAGTTGTTTTGCTTGGTGAGCTCCATCACCATTTTGCAAGGTTGCTGTTGTTTGAAAAGATCACAGGCTCAAAACATTCGAAGTTACACTTGTGATTTACGGCTACAGGACAAGTAGAAGTCAATCTGGAGTCACTCAAATATGGTGGGTGAGGTGGCTCAGAGAGAAATATCATACATAACAAAACCATTTGCCATATAGATTCCAGGGATCTAAAAATCAATAAGCTAAGAAATGCATATTTAAATCCAGTTGCTAAGAAACCCAACTGCTATGAAACTCAAGCAGTTACATCAATTGAATTTACTTTGAAAAGATAAATCAGGAAGGGGTGCGGGGAGTATTTCTTTCTGGATACAGTTAGTATCTTTTGTACAATAAATGTCACTTCACTGTAGCAGCTACTCAGTCTTTATTCCTCATGTCATAGTATAACAGGAGGAGACACAAACGTTTTAAAAGACTGGGCCACTGGGAATCAGAGATCTCCAAAGCAAAGTGTACCCACTACCGTCCCCTGGGGTGTGAGAGGATATAGTAAAAATTTAATCTTTTAATTTTAAAACAAAGGAAGAAAACTCACGTTATTAAGTCTAATATACAGATTGGCTTTGGGACACTGATTTGGTCTGTGCGTTAGAGTCACACATCAGATGAGACAGAGGCAGACTGCAAAGTCATTCATGCTGGTTTTGTTTTTCCAAGTCATCATCGTCATCACCATCATCATTTGAGTCTCTTTGCCACACAGCCTGACTCCAGGCCCAGGACTCTTTCCACTACAGTTTCTCTTCTTTCATATGAAAATGGCTAGCTTAATTCAGTGGCATTTGGCCCTGGTCTATTAATCAAAAAGAGAAAGCATCATATGTCTACTGCCTGCAGAAGCCCGTCACACCTTACAGGGCCCAGCCACACTCCTGCTATGGGTCAATCTGTGCCATCTATTTGCTACTCCTCCTCCTCTTCCTCCTCCTCTTCCACCTCCTCCTCCTCCTCCTTTTCTTTTTCTCCCAAGTCTTGTCATCAGGTAATGATCCACACAACAGCCCAGGGTTCCTACATTACACACAAAAACAGAAACCTTCAGCCAAGCTTTTTGAAAACAGAGCTCTGGGCAGGAGCCCCTGACTTCCTCCGTCTTGATTTCCCTGCCTCCCTGTGCTCTTGTCACTCTGAAGATTCATGTCGGTTTCTTCGGTCTCCCGACAGTCCCCATATTTTCACAGTGGTTTGCACAATCCTTTTGAGCCCGTTTGACATTCTCTGGAAAGAAAAGGGAAAAGGATGCTTTATTCTCCTAACAGGGGAGAGTTGTATTTTTGGAAGTAAAAAAACACCAAAAAACCTAATTGCAAGTGAATGGGGTGACTTTGATGAATGGAACCATTGAGAGCATGGGGCAGAGCGTCACACACCTGACTGATACTAGGTTTTCCTGTGTAGATAAAAGCATAAAAAGCACAAAGCATCAGTTTGACTTTTTGTTTTAAATTTGGTAAAGAAAAGTAAGCTGTGTAACAGGCACTTGCCTTCTTTTATGAGGAAATCAAGCTGGTTGAAAACTTTTTAGTAACTCTGCTCTATCCATCTGGGTGGGGTGTGGAGATTGATAACAACAGGTGGGAATTAGCTTTCCTGGCTCTTTGGATGATGTCTTACTTACTGTCACTCCGAATCCTCTTCTAACAAAAAGGCAAAGCAATCTTCATTCAAAGAGAACTAGGATTTTCTCAAACTGGAAGGCACGTTTGTTATGGGAGCAGGGGATGCCAATGGACCAGCCAGAACTTGAGATGGACCACACCTCGCTCAGTGTTAGGCTCCCTAAATACTCCAGGGCCTCCCTGTCCACTGTCCATACCCCTTTTGAGAGCTTCTGAGCACCTCTAGTTTCATGACTTCTGCTGGTTGTTTAGCATTTCCCCTATGACAAGGCCACCCTTCTCTCTGCTGGCACTTGAGATAACTTTAATTGGGAAGGATAATTTCCTTTCCCAGGATTGCATTAGTGGCTGTGGTCACAGTTTTTCTATTTTGTTTTGTTTTGTTTTCCCCCCTTCATAATATTTGGCATATTCACTCAATTTCTGGCAGTGCTATTATTTTTTGAACTTGAGTGACCATGACAGTGTCAGGGAGCTGGGAGCCGATACGGGTTTTCCCATAGTTCCTGTCTACTCCTCTATAAAGATACATGTTATAAGGAATATTTGCTTCTTCTCCACATGGACATATTTTCCAGTTTCCTTAATCCAGCTTCATGAACAGAAGATTATGCCTCTAAGAGTAGCTGCCACTGCATAGAAGTTACTTCTGTCATTTGGCAACTGTTGACAAAGGAACTAATTTTCTTTCCAGAATATGCCAAACCTAAGATACTTCAGTGAAGTCGGAAACATAATGCAAGCCACATATGTACTTTCACATTTTCTGGAATACATATCAAAAATATAAATATAAATTGTCTAGAAGGCGCATTAAAAATATAAAAGAAACAAGTGAAATTAATTTTAATAATATATTATCCTTTACCATATATATAAAACATACCCTATATAGAGCATATATATATAAGGTAAGGGATAATATGTTATTAAACTATTATATATTATTATGTATTAGAAAGTATTATATGTAGCATATATAATAATATAGTGAAATGTATATATAGGGTAAAGGACAATATATTATTGTATAAGTTCCGACAATTAGGTTCACAAACCATCCTAGAAAAAGTGCTACATACCTCACTGCTGAATATTGCTATGGTCACCTTTGAAGTACTCCCCTTGGGAATAAGCTATGCACTGATGCCAGCACCTCATCCACCCGTCAAAGCAGTTTTGGAACTCATTGTTGCTTGTTGAGGTATGACAATTAAATTCACAAACTTGCCAACCATAAGCTTCTTTTGGCAACCCTGTACAAATAACTGTATTGGAACACCCTCCCTACTCACATGATCTGGCTCCTAGTGACTTTTCTTTTTGCCTGAAGATGAAGGAAATATTGAAAGGAAGACATTTGATGACATTTAGGGCATCAAGGGTAATACGATGGCTCTGATATTCACCAATGAGTTATGTAGCACTTTTTCTAGGATGAGTTCTTGAACTTAATTGTCGTACCTTTATTCTATATTACATATATTATGTATATATATAATATCATATCAACTTATAATAAATACTTAGAAATTATTGAGATATTTTACATTCTTTTCTTTGTACTAAATCTTAAAAATCCTTTGTGTATCTTAGATTTATAACACATCTCACTTTTAACCTGCCACACTTCAAGTGCTTACTAGTCACTGTACTGAACACTGTAGGTTGACACTATGGAACTATCTATAAATTAAAGCATTTTTTACTTGCTCTGCAAGGCTGTTTCTTGTTGGATGGGTTGTGTAAAAATGTATACTTGTTAATTAAATTCATTTAATGATGTATAAAGAGGAAGAAATTAGCTCCTTGACCCACCTCTTAGTAGGATAATAACATTGGCAAGCATATTGCAGTCTTGGGAGATGACCCTTGGGTGTGACCTTGAAGCTGACCTGCTGACAACCAGAGGGACATTCCTCTTCTGGAGAGATTTGTCTGGGGAGTAGGCAGGCCTGCTCTTGGGGCACTTGCAGCTTATTAAAATCCTGTTATTGATGATGGTGAGAGGAGATTCTTAGATGAGATCAAAAGGTAGGTAGGAGAGCAGACCCTATAAAAAGATGCAAAGTAAAGGACCCTCTAGAATGGGCCCCCGGGACATTTATATTCAAACTGGAGAAAAATATTATCCTGAGTCATTATTAAAAGTCATTTTAAGTGTATGTGCTGTTCTAGGTGGGTGAACCTTTTTTCAATGATTACTGAGTTGGCGTGATGGCTTTCTGGATCCTTTTCAAGCTGGCTTTGCTTCTTTTTCTTCTCTAAAAGAAGAAAAGCAGCTACATTATTTAGAGTTAAGTTGTAAGAAAGCAGGAATAATTTTTTTTGGCCCAAAGACGTTATTTGTATAATCGTTGGACACTCACTTAAACTTGTTGCTCTGCTTTCATTTTTCTTTATTCATCTTGGCAAAACCAGCTGGTAGGGGAATGGTAGGCACATGGGGGTGTTTATTCTAAGTTCACTTTCCCTCTTGTCTTCCCTTTTCCTTGAACTTGGAAGCAAAATATGTCCCTTTTTAAGAACAACCTGGTTGCAGAAGTGACTATTGTTTCCATCAATAGTTGTTTTATTTTTCTAACAGTCTTCTCCAAGCAGGCCTTGGGGACTCAGGCTTCCTGAGTATTATGCCCCTAAGTCCCTGCAAAATCACCAGGAAGAAGTAAGTAGGGCCAAAAGCATCAGTCATGGGCACCTGGGGCCAAGGCATTGCCCAAGGAAGAGGAACAGCTCTGCCTTCCCCTGAGAATATTTTGAAATTGTTATACTCCTCAGCTGAATTACAGTTTTCTTTTGCAGCTGAATTTCTCGGAAACTCTTGGGAATTATCATTTGTTGAGCTGGATATTAGTGAAATTAATTCACCTCTGTTCAGGAGAAAGACACTGGTAGATTATGCTAATTGCTTCAGGCAGAAAGGACTCCTGGCTACACTGGAGTGTGTAATAGAAGAGTGATAAGTAAAGCAGCCAGAAGAGGAAGTGTGGAGAGCTGCTTTGTAGGAGTTTCATTGATTTAGCATCTGTAGGGAAAGTTTCTTTAAATTTTTTTTTCTTTTGGATTAGTGAACAGGAGAACATTCAAAATGAAGACAGATAGAGGCCAACTGGGAATGCTGCGCAGCCTGGAATAGCTTAGGCTGCTGTTCAATCATTTCCCCAAACAGGAAACCACAAAATGTTAGAGATTAAGGTCACTAGATCATTGGGAAAGGAGCATAACTTTGTCTGCAAAATATTATGATGTATTGTAAATGGGCCAAAATATAAGCATAAATCTTTCGTCTAAAAATGCAACAACGCAAGTCCAGCCTTTTCACAAAAGCACAATTTGCTTTCCTGTGGTGCTGTGAGGCCAAAGCTTTCTTTTGCAGCATTTCTGTTCGTTTCCTGATAAGGTGAGGAATAATCGAAGAATAAAGAGAAAAGTTTTGTATTCTCTGTCAGCAGCCACGTGTGTTTTGTTTTAGTTTGGTTTTTTAACCACATCAACAACAAAAAAGACAGATCTTATCTTTTATACTAGCAACCATGAAATGCACACGTATGTATACTTTTGCCCCATACCCCTTCTTGCAATTGTACGGTTGTATTAAAAGCTCTTTTTGCACCTTTGATCATCATGTAGCATTTCCTAATTTATTTGAAGTGAAAATCTGAGTTTAGAGGGTGTGGAGGCCTTCGAGGTGTCTGCAAGTATACTCTCCTGCAAGTATGTTTGGCTAACACAATTGGTTGCTTTATATCACCCTTAATTTATTTACCCCTCAGAGTTATATGCTATGTAAAATGAAGGTGAATTACCATCTGATTCTGTTTGTTAGGTCTTTACTAGGGTGACGTTTTCTTGCTGAGAGAGTGAAACCCGTAAATAAGCTGGTGGTTCATGCCTATAATCCCAGCACTCTGGGAGGCCGAGATGAGAGGATTGCCTGAGCCCACGGAATCAAGACCAGCTTGGGCAACTTGGCAAAGCCTCATCTCTAAAATAAATCAAGAAAAATTAGCCGGGCGTGGTGGCACACATCTATAGTCCCAGCTGCTTGGACGGCTGAGGCGAAAAGATCACCTGAGCCCAGCATGTCTAGGCTGCAGCAGCTGTGAGCATGCCATTGCACTCCAGCCTGGGTGACAAAGTGAGATTCAAAAAAAAAAAAAAATAGGAATTTGGAAAGTTTATGGTGAATTGTTAAAATGACTAGCTTTTTAAAAAGGCTTCAGTAAAACTGACTTTTGTTGGCCTCTTTTCTAAGGAAAACTTAGAGATTGAAAGCATAACCTTGCCTTTCTTTCCTCTTCTTATTATTTGCTGTTTTCAAAAGTTAGAGGAAAAAAAAGAATCTGAAGTATTAGGAGGACAAGGGTCACATCTTTTCATCTCTATTCCTGTGGTGCTTAATCCCTAGGCTGTCCATAAATATGTAACTGTTGAATAAGTAGAGATTTCAAGTGAGTTGGTTAAAAAATAAACAAATAAACAAAACATACTACATGCATAGGTGAGCATGCATTCTTTCTCCAGCTTAGACAAACGGTTGCTTCTCTGTTTCAGATGAAAGTAACACTCAGCCAGCTGCCT
This sequence comes from Carlito syrichta, assembly GCF_000164805.1. NCBI lineage: Eukaryota > Metazoa > Chordata > Mammalia > Primates > Tarsiidae > Carlito > Carlito syrichta. The sequence continues at coordinate 39,364 of NW_007260367.1, forward strand.
GCAGGTCTAGGAAGGAAATGAAATAAATGACCAGAGTTAGATGGAGACCTATTGATCTTTCTTTTTTACCCATGACAGAGACATGGATACAGAGAAATATTTTTCTCTTCTAAGAAAAACAGTAGCATAAGCACGAATAAATGACAAACTGCCCTGTCCCTCTGTGTGTGAGGATACTCAGGCAGGGGTGAGGCTGTGTCTGAGGGGGACAGCTGTGTACATTGTTAGCTCATTGTGACTGAGAGGAAATACAGACTCAGCATGGTCAGATATCCCAATATTTAAATGCTGGCTGTCTTTCTTCAGGATGTTATAATATAGTACCATAGACTAGGTGGCTTAAAAACAACAAATTTATTTCTTACAGTACTGAGGGCTGGAAGTCTAAGATCAAGTTGCCATCATGTTTGATTCTGGTGAGGGCCTTCTTCCGGGCTGCAGAGTGCTGACTTCCTGTTGTGTCTTCCCATAGTGGAAAGAGCTATAGCGCTCTCTGAGATCTCGTTAATAAGGGCACTATTTCTTTTTTTTTTTTCTTTTTTCTTTTGAGTTGGAGTCTCACTCTGTCACCAAGAGTGGAGTGCGTTGGCCGCTCCCAGCCACCTGAGCCTCAACCTGCTGGGCTCCCGCGATCCTTCCACCTCAGCCTTCCGAGTAGCCGGAATTACAGGCATGTGCTACCACGCCCGTCCGATTTTTTAAATTTATTGTAGAGATGAGGTCTTGCTGCCCAGGCGGGTCTCAAATCCGCAGGCTCAGGCAGTCCACTCACCTCAGCCTCCCAAAGGCGCAGGATTACAGGCTGAGCCACTGAGCCCGGCTTAAGGGCACTATTTCCATGCACGAGGGCTCTACTCTCATGACCTCCCAAAGGTGCTGCCCCCTAGTACTATCACATTGGGTATTTAGTTTTAAACATAGGTATTTTGGGGGAACAAACATTCGGTCCATTGGCTTCTAAAGGAGAAAAAACAATAACAACAATACAATTTGAACAAAACAAATACATCTGCAAGCTGAATGCAAGTCTTAGGTAGCCAATTTAAGCATCTGCACTCCAGCATAGGAATTTATTTTTTAGTTTATCTTTGATAAAGAATAACAAAAACTTTGGTAAAACCCTGCTCTTCGTGTTATAGGAAATTTTAAAATCTTATATTCTATTTGTCCCTCCACACAACTCTGGGATATGGATATTCCACTTTATAGAGGAGTTTAGAGCTCAGAGTGAGAATAGATGGCATATCTGAGATCACTCTTTGAACTCGGAACTTGAGGGGCTGAGCCAGGGCTGGAGGTCAAGACTTCTGCTTGCAAATGACTGCAAGAGCTACTTTTATAAGCCTTTACTATTTGTTTTTATCAAACTGATGACCCAGTGCAGTTGTGCATGGAATTCTAACTAATCCTAAATCACAATTCTAGTTCACAAGTAACATTTCATCTGGAAATTGTTGAGCTGTTGTATACTTTATCTTGCATCAAATGTGGCAATAATGATAATAGCCAACATTTTTGAATGTTTATTCTGTGTCAGGATGCTGAGAGCTTCATAAGCATTATGTTATATAATGCTCCCAATTCATATGTGCTTTTCTTATCCCCATTGTTCAGATAAAGAAACTGAGCTCTAGATGGGCTAACTTAGTTAAGATAATCTTGCTAGTTAGTGGCAGAGGTAAAATTCAAACCAAGCTACAGATCCTGTACTCTAAACTGTAAACATGTATTCTTCATTTAAAAGAGTCATACTTAACCAGGCTCAGTGGCTCAGCCTGTAATCCTGCGCCTTTGGGAGGCTGAGGTGAGTGGATTGCCTGAGCCCATGAGTTCGAGACCCACCTCGGCAACTTGGCGAGACCTCATCTCTACAATAAATCAAAAATTAGCTTGGTGTGGTAGCGCATGCCTGTAGTTCAAGCTACTTGGAAGGCTGAGGTGGAAGGATCGCTGGAGCCCAGCAGGTCAAGGCTGCAGTGGCCGGGAGTGGCCACTGCACTCCAGTCTGGGCGACAGAGTGAGACTCCAACTCAAAAAACAACAACAACAACAACAACAAAAAAAAAAACCAAAAGTCACACTTTAAGTTAGCCCTTGATTGTGGAATTACAAATACAGAATAAACTGCCTATTCAATATGTTCTTTTGGGGAATGGTGACCTTAAGCAGTGAGGCAATGTGGAAAAGGCTTTAGAAGCACACAGTTTGGGCTCAGGCTGATCTGACCTTGAATTTCTGTCACCTTCTGGGTGACTATGGGTATGACAGCTCACCTCCCCTGCATCTCTGCCTCCTTGTGCCTAAAATGAAATAAGTAACACCTGCTTTCTGGGTGTGTTGTATAATGCTTAGCATAGTTCCTGCAACAAAATAAGAACAACACAGAGTCCTATAATTATTCAAAATTTTCCTTTTATTTTATTTTATTTTTGAGTTGGAGTCTCACTCTGTCACCCAGACTGGAGTGCAGTGGCCGCTCCCAGTCACTGCAGCCTCCACCTGCTGGGCTCCGGCGACCCTTCCGCCTCAGCCTTCCAAGTAGCTGGAAGTACAGGCACGTGTTACCACACCAGGCTAATTTTTTTGATTTATTGTAGAGATGAGGTCTCGTCAAGTTACCCAGGCGGGTATCGAACACGTGGGCTCAGGAAAGCCACTCACCTCAGCCTCCCAAGGCGAAGGATTATAGGCTGAACCACCGAGCTCAGCTAAAATTTTCCTTTTAAAAGCTATACTCCTTATCATACTTTTCTAGCATTTAAATATGGAGAAATTTTTTGTGTTTTTAAATTCCATGTTTCAAAATTTAAAGTTCTGTTAAAAGAGTAATTTATGAATTTATGGCCCTGACTTTCTAGAAAAGACTGAGATGCGGTGACCAATGTGTGTGCAATTTGTAGTAAGGGGTGTATTATTTCAAGAGTTTGACTGTAGAGAGAAAGTTCAGGTTTATCCTGGCTGGATTTCTTCCTACTGTTGACCTTTGCCTGAAAGCATGAGATTGAAAACCAAGTATTTGACACTAAAAGATTATCCCTGTATTCTGAAGGTATCAAGTCCTCCAAACCATGATCAAATAATCAACTTGCTTGAGGAGAAGGAGGACCTAATACTCATAGACCTCCTATTCTGTGCCAGGCTTTGGGCTGGGAACTTTAAGTACATGATCTCATTAGTTCTCACTACAAGTCAGTGTAGATCTTACCATCTTCATGTCTGGAAAAGGGAGCTGAAGCTCTTGGAAGTTAATCCATGTGTCTAGTGGTCCCCAGTTATGACATGTTGGCATGCACGGCCCTGGCCTGATTGTGTATGAATTTGGATTTCATGATTTTAGCAACAGAAACAAGTCTGATTACTTGAAGCATGAAAATAATTGATTGGAAGAAATGATAGGTCACAGAATATACACACAAAAAAACCGAAGTGGGGTAAAGAAAGAAAGGGATCAGGGAAAATTCTGGGGATCTAGGTAGCAAAACAAATGGACAGAGTCAGGTGTGGTGGCTTATGCCTATAATCCCAGCATTTTGGGAGGCTGAGACAGGAGGATTGCTTGAGTCCAGAAATTTGAGACCAGCTTAGGCAACAGAGTGAAAACTCATCTCTACAAAAAGTTAAAAAATTAGCTGGGTGTGCTGGTGCACGACTGTAGTCCCAGCTACTCGTGAGTCTGAGACAGAAGGATCACCTGAGCCTAGTAGGTTGAGGTTGAGGTGAGCCATGATTGTGCCACTGCCCTCCAACCTGGGTGACAGGGTGAGACTGACAAAACAGACAAAAAATCAATTAAACAAACAAACAAAAAGAAAAACAACGAATGGGCAGACTCATCAGAGAACTCTGTCCCTCTGACTACAATTCAAGTTCTAGGGAAAGAACATTTGAGTGCCCTAGTTTAGATCACAGGCTCATCCCTTGCACAGAGGAGGCAGGATACTGTGATTGACAGCTCCCATCAAGGCTGTGGCCATTGGACATGGGTTGCCTGAAGACAGTTACCAGGAGAAGGGAGCGTGGACCTCGGCAAACAAAACAGCAGATGATCACTATATAGCACCACACAAGATCTTTAAAGAGCAGAATCCTCACCTTGTAATTGTCAATAGACTCTATGGGGTTGCCAGGCATGGGATAAGGCCTGGAGATGGAGCCAACACTAGGAGGGTTCTCTTCCACAACTATTTATCAAGGCCACTCCCTGCCAACTGTGAGTAATGCCTTCCCACACATCCCTGTCCATAGAGCCAAAGTGAGAGATCACCGAGAGATGTCATCACAGCTGGACAAACAGGCCAAGATTGTTTCTGAACTGGAGATAGGAACTCTGTCTCATATTCAACCAACTTTCAGTTTCCAGAGATCTGAAGTAGCACTAGACATTTAGCTGCGAGATCAGGTGCAGTTGTTCATGGCTGTAATCCTAGTGCTTTGGGAGGTCGAGACAGGAGGATTGTTTATTAAACCCAGAAGCTCGAGATCAGCCTGGACAATATAGTGAGACCTCATCTCTACAAAAAGTAATAAAAAATTAGCCAGACGTGGTGGCATGTGCTTATAGTCTCAACTACTTGGGAATCTGAGGTGGGACAGGATTACTTGAGCCCAGGAGACCGAGGCTTCAGTGAGCTCTGATAACGCTCCTGAACTTCAGTCTAGGTGACAGAGTGAGATGCTGACTAATATATATATGATGTAGAAAGTCAACAAATTTTTGTTGGTTGGAAGGAAATTAATGTCCTTTCTCCCTCTCTCCCTCCTTCTCTTCCTTCCTTCCTTCCTTCCTTCGTCAGAATCTCACTCTGTAGCCCAGACTGGAGTGCACTGGCATGATCATGGCTCACTGCAGCCTCCACCTCCTGGGCTCAGACAATCCTTCCAGCTCAGCCTCCCAAGTAGCTGGGAATACAGGGCACCACCATGCCCAACAAATTATCATTGTTGTTGTTGTTGTTGTAGAAGCAAAGTCTTGCTATGCTGCCCAGGCTGGTCTCGAACTGCTGGCCTCAAGCGATCTTCCTGCCTCAGTCTCTCAAAGTGCTGGGATTATAGACATGAGCCACTATGCCCAACCTGGCACCTTTCTTAAGGAAAAGTTTTGGGTAGAAGTTTAGAAGCCCAGGACCAAGGACTCATCCTGGCGCCTCACTGTATGGCAGTTTCCATAGCAGTGAAATGGAGGCGGGCAATGTAAATGCTTCTCTTCCTGACCTTGTGAAGCAGCACAAGTCTAAAGCCATATGCACATGAAAGCATTTAAAAGTTAAAAAAAAACCAAACACATAATAAAAATGCCTTTCTCAACACTGCCTTTAAACAAAGAAAAAAAAAGATACTTGTAATCCAGATTATCTAATGCCACCTCTTGTAAATGCGTGAATTCTAAAACGAGTTTTTAAAGATTGTCTATTGAACCAAAGTTAAGTTTTTTACTTAGTTGTTATGAAAAATTGAGAGCTGGTAGCATTTGAATTGTCACAAATTATTCCACCAAAAGGTCCTTCTTTTGCCACATTGAGGTGTCCAACTGTTATTGTTCATTTTCTTATTGTTTTCATTGTAAAAGCGTTCTGACCACATTTATCAAAAAACTAGGAAAAAGTCAAACTAAAACAATCATTCATGCCTCAGCTACGTTCACTGCTAGTATTTTGATGTATTCTTTCCCCAAGTTTGAAGCATGTTTTAAAAATATGGTCATTATAGAGTACAATCAGTGGAGTCACAGTTTTTCACTGATCTTTTTTTCCTAAGAGAAGCATTTTTCCATGTCCTTGCATGACCATCAATTTCAATGAGCTAACCAGCCAGCCCTCTAAGGAGTAAAATGCAAGTCTCTAAAAGGAATACCTTTGCTCCTTAACTGAGGCCTCACAGCTGACCAGAAAGGAAAGTGAGGAAGTAGTGTTTAGGGAACTGCCCAGTGCATTGTTGGAAACCAACTCAGCCATCTCTTTTCTTGCTTCTTGTTTTGTTTGAATCACTATTGACAAGGGAAGTATAGCTAAAAGCTTCATTCATCTCTGTTTCCTCCCCTCTGTCTTTAGACCTTATTGCTCAAAATACTGGCAAACCTAAGGGGTAGATGTGCGCCAGACTGTCCAAATTTTAGCATGGCAGCACCTCAGGTCAGGGCAAACCAGACCAGTTAGTCACCCTCCCGGGGAAGAAGTGGGGTGAGTGTCATACATTTGGTTGTGATTAGCCAACCTGTAGAGACTAAGGTCCTGCCCTGGAGCTGCTCTGACGATCAGTATGTGTGTAGCCAACATGTGCCCTTGGCTTCAGGTCCACCCTATGCCATGCCCACTTGTTTCTCATGTCCTGCCACTGGATCCTGAGATATCTCACCCATTCATCCAGCCTAGTGGCATCCAAATGAGGTATTCCTGTAGTGGTTGATGAGAGTAAATGTGACATTTAGACAAGATAAAAGTTTTAGAATTCTTATATTTAAAGCTGGTCACCTTAAATGCCAGCTCTGAAACGACTTCGCTTAATCATTCATCTGGTTTCTTTTTTCTTGCATTTGACTCATGTGTCCTTTAGAAGTTCAAAATGTTTTCCTTGCATTGCAAAGGAAAGATTTCCATTTGCCCCCAAAAGTAGGCCTCCTGCACATCACATGTGAAAGATGATGAAGTTCACATCTTCACTGCCTTGATGTCCAGAGAGTTGGTGCTCTTGTTTATGATGTCTTGAATAATAACCAGGAAAATAGCTGAGAGAGAGTCTCACTTCAATTCAGTCCAACAAACATTGACTGTCATGCTGTATGCATAAACCTGTTTTTTGCTGTAACCTATGGATTTTGCTGTTGTCCCGTAAGGATGAAAAAAATTCACATTGATTTCAAAATATAGTGTTAACAGTCAGTAAAGTTAGCTGAGAGGGACACTTAACGGGCGAAAATACATGTGGTGACCATGGAGAAGAAAAAGAAATAGATGTCCTCATATTCGTTGATTAATCAGCTTCTTTTTACTGAATTCTGGAAGTGGAATTGCTTTATACATGATGATCTCTGTTAATCAGTCATAAGCAGGGTTCCCTGGAGTGGTGGGGTATTTAAGCCTTCTTTGCTGGTACCGATCATATATAATTGTTTCCATACTATTGGCCAACAGAACTGCAGGAGATTTTGCATAGACCATAAGTACTGAAGGTCTTTGAGGTAATTTCTCTGTATAAACAATGCAAATATTTTATTGCTGTAGTTCGGTTGGGTTTTTTAAAGAGGCTTTAAATCTATCAGAATTTTTTCCTTTGGGTTTCTGTTAGGAGAGTGGGGGTGGTGACGGTGACTGAGAAACATAAAAGGCCCCGTGTTTCTGCAGTGGGGGCCCGGGGTTCTTTCATCTTGGTCTGAATCCTGTCCCACTGCTGCTTGAGGATTTGGAGTGTGTAAAAGTCCTGGGCTTTTAAATTATGTTTAAGCCTTTTAAGAAGCCTACACCATGAAGGCAGAGATGGAAACATATGCGATGAAACATTTTATATCCAATTTGAGGACTCACCCAAAGGTCTCCACTTGGGCCAAATCAGAGCCTCCAAATAGATCAAAGGTAACATGGAGTGGAGGCAAACCTCTTTGTTGGAAGCAGAGTGGCAATACTTAGTGATAATTAATACTGTGTAGGTTGCATAGAAATAACATAAGAATAGAAAACAAAGGAGGAAATCACTGATTTCCACCTTCTAGATTGATCAACTGTATTAATTTTTTAAAAACTTTTAATTTCATTTATGTGAATGTGTGTGCCTTGTTTTATACAGTCAGAATTGTGATATACCTTATATTTAACTTTCAGCTTTCATACTTAACATTATGTGATAAGCATTTCCCATTCATGGTTCAGTGAAACTTTTTTAATGACTTTACAATATCCCATGTTTAAACTTTAGTCACCTTCAAAGTACTCTGTTGGATGCAAATACACCTATCGATACACTTTTGCCACTGCTCAAAACAGTTTTTGAACTTGTCGGTTTTTATGCCTTTTAGTGCTTCTGCTTTTGTTTCACCTCTTTGGCTGGCAAAACGTTTCCTTTTGAGGACTTTTTTCATCCGGCAAACAAACAAAAAGTTGCTTGGGGTGAGATCAGGTGAAAAGGGAGGATGGGGCACGGAGGTCATGCTGTTTTCGGTCAAAAACTGCTGGACATGCAGTGCGATGTAGGCAGGTGCGGTGTCATAATAAAAGAAACTGTTTGCCACAACTCAGGATGTTTCCTCCCGTGAATTGTGATGCAATGGAGTACTATTCAGCCATAAAAGAATAAAATTGTGACACAACCTGATTCTCAAAACTTCCAGATAAAAACTTTGGTTGACTATTGACCCGTAGGAACAAATTCTGAGTGTACTACAAGGGGCCAGTCCTCCAAAAGATAATTCTGTTTTTTGGGTGGGGTTTTCCCCTTGTACATATCACTAAGTCATACAGCACAAATGTTTTTGCAACCAAGAGAGGCCTTTAATCTTTGAAGAACACAATGGTGAAAACAAGGCTTGAATTTATTTCATATTGCTGGTTTGTTTGGCTAACTGGAAGAAAGTGACCTCTCTGATCCACTGAGCTGGCTTCTCTGAGCACCCTATCAGAGAAGCTCATGTTTCCTTCTCTCTCTTGCAAGCTCACTGTTTGTGCCCAGATAGATTCACTAGCCTCACCTTCTGAACCCTGCATTTGCTGATGACTTGACTTAATTTCAGGTTCTTATCTACAATGGCCAACTGGACATCATTGTGGCAGCTTCCCTGACTGAGCGCTCCTTGATGGCCATGAACTGGAAGGGGTCCCAAGAATACAGGAAGGCGGAAAAAAAAGTTTGGAAGATCTTTGAATCTGATAATGAAGTGGCTGGTTATGTACGGCAAGTGGGTGACTTCTATCAGGTATGAAAACGCTCGTGGGGCATGCAGCTTGTGGAGGTGAGGTTGTGGGATTGAAAATAAAGCCTGAATACCAAAAAACCATGGCTGGCCTTAAGCAACATCATCCAACAGCCAATACACATCTTCCATGACTCTACTTTCCTCAGAGAAGAGTGGTCTAAGTTCATATTCAAATACATCATAAGACTTAATGTACAGCCAGACAAGTAGAGGAATTGTTCAAGAGATAAGGGGACAATTAATTACAAAGACAATACTCAGCCCAAAGAAGTAAATTATTAATAAGAGAATTACAGCCTATTTTGGAATGCAGGGGAGTTTAACAAATTGCAAGGTTTGTAAATTACAAGGAAGGTTCAACATAATCTCTGGCAAATCTCTGATCACATTTTTATATTACATGTGGAGCCCCAGGACAAAATCTCTCTAGGTGATTTAGGAATCAGTGTTATGCTGGCCTCATAAAATGAACTGGGAAGTGTTTCCTCTTTTTCTAGTATCTGAAACAGTATCTTCAGGTGTTAGGAGACTGGTGAAACCATGAGGGCCTGGAGCTTTCTTTGAGGGAAGAATATATTTTGTGACATTTTAATACATGCATACAATGTGGAATGTGAAGTGATCAAAGCAGGGCATTTAGGATTTCCATCACCTTGAACACTGATCATTTCTTTGTGTTGTGAACATTTCAAATCTATTCTAGCTAGAATATATGATATATTGCTATTAACTATAGTCACCCTAACTGTGCTATTGAACACTAGAACTTATTCCTCTTATCTAACTGTGTGGTTTGGACCCATTAACCAACCTCTCTTCATAACCCCCCCTTCTTCCCAGCCTCTGGTAACCATCATTCTACTCTCTGCCTCAATCAATATTTTAGCTCCCACATATGAGCTAAAACATGGGATTAGCTTTTATGGGATAAGAACATGGGATATTTATATTTCAGTGCCTGGATTAATTCACTTAACATAATGGCCTCCATTTCCATCCATGTTGCTGCATGCAGCTGACAGGATTTTATTCTTTTATGGCTGAACAATACTCCATTGTGTATATATACCACATTATCTTGATCCATTCATCTATTGATAAACACTTAGTATTATTCCATGTCTTGATTTCTTTTTCAGCTAGTTTATTATTGGTGAATAGTGCTGCAATAAACATGGGGTTGCAGGAATTCCTTTGATGTACTGATTTCCTTTTTTGGGGAATATATACCCAATAGTGAGATTGCTGAATCATATGGTAGCTCTACTTTTAGTTTTCTGAGAAACCTCCATTCTGTTTACCATAACAGCTGTGCTAATTTACATTCCCAACAACAGTGTATAAGAGTTCCCCTTTCTTCACCTCCTTACTTGCATTTGTCATTTTTTGTCTTTTTGATAATAGTTAATCTAACTCAAGTGAGATGAAATCGCATTGTGGCTTTGATTTGCATTTCCCTGATGATTTGTGACATTGAAAAATTTTCATGTACCTGTTGGCCATGTATATGTCTTCTTTTGAGAAATGTCTATTCAGACCCCCTTCCCACTTTTTTTTTTCTTTTTTTCTTTTTTTTGAGAAAGCAGGATTTATTGAGAAGACAGAAAAGCTCCCACAGCGGGAGGGGACCCGAGGGGTTGCCCTTCTTCCTACTTTTTGATAGGATTATTATTTGCTGTTGAACTGTTGGAGTTCCTTGTATATTCTGTATATTAGTCCCTTCTTGGATGTATGGTTTGCAGATGTTTTCTCCCATTCTGTAGGTTGTCTCTTCACTCTGTTAATTGTTTCCTTTGCCATGCAGAAGCTTTTTAGTTTAATGTAGTTTCACTGGTCTATTCTTGTTTTTGTTGCCTGCACTTTTGGGGTCTTAGCCATAAAATCTTTGCCTATGTCAATGTCCTGAAGCATTTCTTCTAGTAATTTTATAGTTTTGGAGGGTCTTATGTTTGAGTCTTTAGTCCATTTTGGGTGAATTTTTGTATATGGTGAGAGAGAGGGATCTATTTTCATTCTTCTTCAAATAGATACCCAGTTTTCCCAGCATCGTTTATTGAAGAAGGTGCCCTCTCCCCCAATGTATGTTATTGGCACCTTTGTTGAATATATACTTTGAAGTCAGATAGTGTGATGTCTCCAGCTTTGTTCTTTTTGTCCAGGATTGCTTTAACTATTTGGAATATCTTGTGGTTCCATATGAATTTTTTAGGATTGTTTTTCCATTTCTGTGAAAAATGTCATTGGTATTCTGATAAGTATTGCATTGACTCTGTAGATTGCTTTGGGTAGTATGGTAATTTTAACAATATTAATTCTTCCAATCCATGAGCATGAGATGCTTTTCCATTTTTTGGGTGTTCTCTTCAATTTCCTTCATCGGTGTTTTGTAGTTTTACTTTTAGAGGTCTTTTACCTCCTTAATTAAATTTGTTCCAAGGTATTTTTTTCTGTAGCTATTATAAATTGGATTGCTTTCTTGATTTCTTTTTCAGCTAGTTTGTTATTGGTGTATGGAAATGCTACTGATTTTTATGTTGATTTTTGTATCCTGCAACTTTACTGAATTTGTGTATTCTAAGAGTGTTTTGGTGGAGTTTTAGAGTTTTCTGTATTTAATTTCATGTCATCTGCAAAGAGAGACATTTTGACTTTCTTTTTTCCAATTTGGATGCCCTTTATTTCTTTTTCTGGCCTGATTGTTCTGGCCAGAACTTCTGGTACTATGATGAATAGGAGTGGGGAAAATGGGCATTCTTGTCTCGTTCCAGTTCTTAGAGGAAAGCTGTGGACTTGTCATTGATGGACTTTATTGTGTTGGGGTATGTTCCTTCTTTGCCTAATTTTTAAAGTTTTTATTACAAAAGATGTTGAATTTTATCAAATGCTTTTCTGCATGTGTTGAGATGATCATATGGTTTTTACCCTTCATTCTGTTGATATGATGCATCATGTCTATTGATTTGCATGTGTTAAATCATCCGTGCATCCCTGGAATAAATCCAACTTGATCGTGATGTATTAACTTTTTGATGTGTCATTGGATTCTGTTTGCTAGTGTTTTGTTAAGGATTTTTTCCATCTATGTTCATCAGGGATATTGGCCTGTAGTTTTCTTTTTTGTTATGTCTTTGTCTGATTTTGGTATCAGAGTAGTGATGGTCTCATAGAATGAGTTAGGAAGAATTCCCTCCTTTTTAATTTTTTGGAGTAGTTTGAGAAGAATTGGCGTTAGTTCTTTGTGAGCTTGATAGAATGTGGCAGTAAAGTCATCCAGGTGTGGGCTTTTCTTTATTAAAAACTTTTATTACTGATTCAATCTCATTACTCATTATTAGTCTGTTCAGATTTTCTATATCTTCCTGGTTCAATCTTAGTAAGTTATATATGTCTAGGAATGTATCAGTTTCCTCTAAGCTTTTTAATTTGTCCATGATAGACTCTGATGAGCCTTTGTATTTCTGTGGTATCCATTGTGACATCTTTTTTTTCTATTTCTGATTTTACTTATTTAGGTTTTCTGTCTTTTTTTTTGGTTAGTCTTGCTAGTAGTGGTTTATTGATTTTGTTTATCTTTTCAAACAGCAATTTTTCATTTCATTGATTCTTAATATTGTTCTTTTAGTCTCTATTCCATTTAGTTCTGCTCTGATCTTTATTAGTTCTTTTATTCTATTGATTTTAGTTTTTACAAATTTTTTAGTTCCTTGAGGTGTATTGTAAGAATCTTTATTTGAATCTTTACTTTTTATTTTTTTATTTTTTTAATTTTTTTAATTTTTTTTTAATTTTTTTGAGTTGGAGTCTCACTCTGTCACCCAGACTGGAGTGCAGTGGTCGCTCCCAGCCACTGCAGGCTCGCCTGCTGGGCTCCGGTGATCCTTCCGCCTCAGCCTTCCGAGTAACCGGAATTACAGGCATGCGCTACCATGCCCGGCTGATTTTTTTTTTATTATTATTGTAGAGATGAGGTATCGCTGCCCAGGCGGGTCTCGAACCCGCGGGCTCAGGCAGTCCACTCAACTCAGCCTCCCAAAGGCGTCTTTCTACTTTTTAATGTAGATGTTTATTACTCTACACTTTACTCTTAGCACTGATTTTGCTGTATTCCATAGGTTTGGATGTTTCCATTTTCATTTTCTTAAAGATAATTTTTTAATTTCCTTTTAAATTTCTTCATTGACCCAGTAGTTATTTGGGAGGATGTTGTTTAATTTTCATATGTGTGTAGTTTTCAAAAATTCCTCTTGTTATTGATTTCTAATTTTATTGTGGTCTGAGAATATATTTGATATGATTTCATTTATTTTAAATTTGTTGAGTTTTGTTTTGTGGCCTAACATATTGATCTATCCTGTAGAATGTTGCATGTGCTGATGTGAAGAATGTGTTTTCTTCAGTTTTTGGATAAAATGTTCTATAAATGTCTCTTAGGTTCATTTGGTCTAAAATGCAATTTAAATCTAATATTTCTTTCTTATTTTTCTGTCTAGATGTCCAGTGCTGAGAGTGGGTGTTGATGTTCCCCACCCATTCTTGTATTGGACTCTATCTCTCCCTTTAGAGCTAACACTATTTGTATTATATATGTAGGTGCTCCCTCGTTAGGTACATGTATATTTAGAAGTGTTATATGATCTTTTTTTTTTTTTTGAGTTGGAATCTCACTCAGTCACCCAGACTAGAGTGCAGTGGCCGCTCCTGGCCACCACAGCCTCGACCTGCTGGGCTCTGGCAATCCTTCCACCTCAGCCTTCCAAGTAGCTGGAACTACAGGTGTACGCTACCACGTCCGGCTAATTTTTTTGATTTATTGTAGAGATGAGGTCTCACCAAGTTGCCCAGGTGGGTCTCTAACCCGCGGGCTCAGGCAGTCGACTCACCTCAGCTTCCCAAAGGCACAGGATTACAGGCTGAGCCACTGAGCCCAGCTGTATTATATGATCTTGATGAATTGATCCCTTTATCATTATATAATGACCTTCATTGTCTCTTTTTACAATTTTTGACTTGAAGTCTGTTTTATCTGACATACATATATGTATATAGAAGTATAGCGGTTCCCAGACTGGAGTGCAGTGGCTGCTCCTGGCCACCGCAGCCTCGACCTGCTGGGCTCCGGTGAGCCTTCCGCCTCAGCCTTCCAAGTAGCTGGAACTACAAGCACACGCTACCGCGCCTGGCTAATTTTTGATTTATTGTAGAGCTGAGGTCTCGCCAAGTTGCTCAGGCAGGTCTCGAACCCACGGGCTTAGGCAATCCACTCACCTCAGCCTCCCAAAGACACGGGATTACAGGCTGAGCCACGGAGCCCAGCTAGGATTAGGATATCTTTTCTTATCCTCTCAGTTTGCATGTATCTTTACAGGTAAAGTGAGCTTCTTGTAGACAACTTATAATTGGATCATGTTTTTGTATCCATTCAGCCAGTCAGTATCTTTTAAGTGGGAATATTAATCCATTTACATACAAGGTTATTGACAAGTGTCGTTTTGTTCATTGTTTTATGATTGTTTTGTATCTTTTGTCCCTTTCTCTTATTGCTTATCACTGTATTTTGGTAGATTGCTATAATGGTAACATTTGACTTTCTCTTTCTCATTTTTTGTCTCCTCTACTAGTAAGCCTTATACTTTAGTGCATTGTGATGATGATAGATTATGTCCTTTCACTTCCAGCTGTAGGACTCCCTTAAACATTTTCGTTGGGCCAGTCTAGTGGTGGTGAATTTTCTCAGGTTACTTTGCTAGGAGAGACTTTAATTCTCCTTCATTTTTTAATGGTAGTTTAGTTGGGTATAGTCTTCTCAGCCAGCTTTTTCTTTTTCTTTTCTGTCAGCACTTTGAATATATTATCCCATTTTCTTCTGGCCTATATGGTTTCTGCTGGAAAATGATGGCCTAATAGGGATTTCATTATAGAATTTGATATTTTTCTCTTGCTGGTTTTAGAATTATTTGTGTTTGACTTTTGACTATAATATGTCTTGGAAAAGATCTTTTGGGTTTACTTTATTTGGAGATTTTTGAGCTTTCTGTTCTGGATGTCTTTATTTCTTTTACAACTTAGGAAAGTTTTCAAATAAAATTTTGCTAAGTCTTTGCCCATGTTTTCTTCTTCTGGAACACCCAAAGTTTGAATATTTGGTTGCTTTATAGTGTCCCATATGTCATGTAGGCTTTCTTTATTATTTTTATTCTGTCTTTTCTTTTTATTTTTCATTATTATTATTATTATTGCCAAACGAGGTTATTTCAAAAGATCTGTCTTAAAGTTTATAAATATTTTCTTTGTCTTGATCTAGTCTATTGTTGAAGCTGTTGATTTTATTTTTTGTTTCATTCATTACATTCTTCAGTTACAGAATTTCTATTTGGTTCTTTTTATAATATCTATTTCTTTGTTGAATTTCTCATTCAGATCATGAATTATTTTTCTGATTTCTTTATATTGTTTTTCTGTGTTATCTTTTATCTCCCTGAGCTTCTTTAAAATCATTATTTTGAATTTTTTCCCCATGGATTTCATAGATTTCTTTTTAATTAGAATCTGTTGCTGGAGAATTACTGTGCTCCTTTGAATATGTCGTGCTTCCTTGCTTTTTCATATTTTTTTTATCTCCTTACATTGATATCTGCATATCTGGTATAACAGTTGATTCTTCCAAGTGTTTGGATTGGCTTATGCAGAGAAATGCTTTTTCCTATGGATATGTCTTTAGTGTTAATTGGGTAGAGCACTTTGGCTTTAATTCTGGGTACACACGGTAATATGGTCTGCATATGATGTCTTCAGATGTAATCATCTTCAGTGGTGTCTGTGAGTTCCTCAGTGACTTAGGCTGTGGTTGTTCATGGAGGCTGTTGTGAGGCTTTCCTGGGGATGTCTTTCCTGGGGATACCAGGTGGTCTAGTCTTGTGGTACCAGTGGTTGTGGTGGCAGGTTTGGTATGCTGGTTCTTGGGCCTCCAGGTGGCATATATGAGCCCTGGGTCTAAGTGGATCAATCCATGGGCCTCCAGGAGGCTTCCTTAAGTGCTGGCAGTGGCAGAAGTGGGCTAGGCTAGAAAGTGAGCCATTGGGCTCCTGGGCAGTGTACATGGCATTGTAAATGGGCGATAGGAGGAGCAGACCAACACTCAGGCTCCCAGGTGGCACATGCAGACATTAGCCATGGTGGCAGTGATCTGGGGAGGCAAGTTCCCAGGCCTCAAGGTAGTGCTTGAAAGCAAGTGCCAGTAGAGGTGAGGGTGGCAGGCTGGGCGAACCTGTCCTCAGGTCCCCAGAAGGTATGTGTAGGTGTCAGTGGTGGGAGACAGGGTAGATTGATCCCTAAGCCCCCAGACGATGTGCATGGGTGCTGGCAGTCTGGGCAGGGGCAGAGCTAGACAGGGTAGAACTTCTCTCAGGCCCTTTAATGGCACATGCAGGTACAGGCTATGGCTGGTTGATCCCTAACCCCACAGGGGATATGTACAGGTGCTGACAGGGTGGGTGTGCCCATCCTCAGGCCCCTGGAAGGCATGTACAAGTGCTAGTAAAAACAGGTAGAGTGAGTCAATCCTCAGGTCTCAGGATGGTGCACTTGGGTCATGGCAGCAGGCTGGTTGGACCTGTCCTCAGGCACCAGGTTGGCACTCAGACTTGTCAGTCTCCAGACCCTTTGAAGGTACATACAGGTACATGGTGGCTCTGTTGCTGGTGTAGTGGGATTGCTATCAGTGGCATAAACCCCAGGCAGGTCACTTTCAGGCTCTGGAGAGTGCATGCTTTGGCTCCCTGTGTCGCATAGACAGCCTCTTCAGTATGTTGTACCACCCATTTCCTGGGGTGTAGGACCCTGTGTAAGCTAAAGTGCTGGTGACCCAGACACACCATTAGGTCCAGCCAGCATCATGATACTGCAGCCATCTGGTTGGACATCAGAGGATGTCAGCGAGGCTCCAGGGATGTGGAGATGCAGGGGTTATTGGGCCCAATGCAGGATGGTGGTGGCTGGGCTTTCAAAATGGTGCCATGATGCAACTACTTGGGTCTCAGGTGGTGTGTAGAACCCAGTGTGAACTCCCTCTCTGGAACAATGCCATCTTATGGACTCCAGGCAGTTGCCTACAGGGTTGTGAGTTTCTCCCTTGGCTAGAACTGTAGGAATTTGTGGTGGGAATATGGACTGCTGGGGAACTCTTGCTTACCATTTCTTTATACCGGAGAGTGTCTCCCAGGTCTGAGCTAAACCCAGGCAGGCCAGCTACTCCATTTTCCTCTCCTAATGTGCTTCAGATGTTCTCTGTCACTCCTTGCTGAATTCCCCAGTGTTATCTCTTAGATACTCTATCTGATATGTGATTATCTACTCACTTTCTTTTGAAGGAGGTGAGTGCCAGATACCCTAGTCAGTCTTCTTGAATCTTCCTCTAAGGAGGGTTTTAAATTACAGATCCAATTTTAGTAATAGATAAGGGTTTAATTTCCTATGTCCTCCTGTGTAAATTTCAGAGGCTTTAATTTTTTTCAGGAATGTGTCTATTTCATCTAAAATTGTCAATTCATTGACATAAAGTTGCTTTTGCAACATCATCTTACTATAATTTAATGTCTCTTAAGATCTGTGGTAGCCAGGCTCGGTGGCTCAGCCTGTAATCCCGCGCCTTTGGGAGGCTGAGGTGAGTGGATTGCCTGAGCCCGCAGGTTCGAGACCCGCCTGGGTAGGCGATACCTCATCTCTACAATAAAATCAAAAAATTAGCCAGGCATAGTAGCGCGTCTGTAATTACAGCTACCCGGAAGGCTGAGGCGGAAGGATTGCGGGCCCCAGCAGGTCGAGGCTGTGGTGGCTGGGAGTGGCCACTGCACTCCAGTCTGGGTGACAGAGTGAGACTCCAACTCAAAAAAAAAAAAAATTGTTTATAATTTTCATTGTGGTTTTTTTTTTCCCTTTTGATCAAAGGTTTTATGTAAGAGTGGATCGCTTAACTTTCAAACATTTTGGGTCTTCTAATCTTGCATTTATTTATAACATAAGGAAACATAATTTGTTACTGTTTTGTGGTCAGAAAGCATACTTATTATTATTTCAATCATTTGAAATGTGTTGTAGCTTGTTTTATGACTCCCCCAAATGAGTTTTTGGAAAATGTTCTTTATACACTTATAAAAAATGTATATTCTATAGTTGGTTGTAGTGCTTTATATGTCAGTAAGAACAATTTTAACAATTATATTATTCAAATCTTCATATTCTTTCTTATCTGTTTTTCCTGTTTGTCCAATCAGTTACTAAGAGAGGTCTGTTAACACCTCCTACTATAATTGAAGATTTTTTTTGAGTTGGAGTCTCACTCCGTCACCCAGACTGGAGTGCAACGGCACATCATGGTCACTCTGCCGTCGACCCACTGGGCTTAGGTGATCCTTCTGCCTCAGACTTCCAAGTAGCCGGAACTACAGGTGTGCACTATCACGCCCAGCTAATTTTTCGATTTATTGTAGAGATGAAGTCTTGCCAAGTTGCCCAGGCTGTTCTTGAACCTATGGGCTCAGGCAGTACCCCCACCTTGACCTCCCAAAGTGCTGGGATTACAGGCTTGAGCCACCGTGCCTGGCTGATTTTTAAAATTTCTCATCTTATATCCATTTCATTTTCTATTGCCTGCATACAACTCTGGAAATGTTCTATGTTCCTGGTATTTAACCTTTTATTTTTTTTTTAAATGGTCTTTTAAAAATCTCTAATAATACTTCTTGCCTCAAAGTCTAGTCTGTTGATAGTAGTATAACTATGCCAACTTTCTTTTGATTAGTATTTGCCTTAGTATCTTTATTCAACCCTTTCTTTCAATCTTTCTGTATTCTTATATTTAAGATGTGTTTCTTTTAAGCAGTATATACTGGGGTTTTGTTTTATTTAAAGTGCCTGACAATATTTTTTAATTGAAGTAGTTTATTTACACTCAGAGGCCTTTTTTTTTTTTTTTTTAGGAATTTGTCTATTTCATCTATAATTTTAAATTCTTTGACATAAAGTTGCTTTTGCAATATTATCTTACTATCATTTAATGTCTCTTAAGATCTGTGGTGATATGAGTACTAGGTCCTTAGTAGGTAATATTAGTACTAGGTGCTTACTGGATAGTATTAGTACTAAGTGCTTACTATTAGTACTGATACAAAGTAATTATTGCTATGTTTGTACTTAAACCTACTGTTTTACTGTTTGTCCCACTTGTTCTGTATTCCCCTTTTATTGCATTCTTTTGTATTACTCCAGCATTTTTTTTTTTTTTTTTTTGAGCTGGAGTCTCACTCTGTTGCCCAGACTGGAGTGCAGTGGCCGCTCCCGGCCACCGCAGCCTCGACTGCTGGGCTCCAGCGATCCTTCAGCCTCAGTCTTCCAAGTAGCCGGAATTACAGGCATGTGCTACCACGCCCGGCTGATTTTTTGATTTATTGTAGAGATGAGGTCTCGCTGCCCAGGTGGATCTCGAACCCACGGGCTCAGGCAATCCACTCACTTAGGCATCCCAAAGTCACGGGATTACAGGCTGAGCCACCGAACCCGGCTTACTCAAGCATTTTTACATCATGTTTTCTCTTCTATAAGCTTTATTAGCTATGGACCAGGAGAGTCCAACCTGGGCCACATGTGACCCAGGACAGCTGGTGATGCAGCCTCAAAAGCTTTTAACATCATGTGTTTTTTAGCATATATTTTCTTCGTGACCCCATGCGTAATTCTATTTTTGAAATTCACAATCACTACTTATTCATGACATTGCTTTTTGGCAGTACATACATTTGCAAGCCACTATTTTCAATTATGAAGCACATGAACAGCAACATTTGAATAAATATTTCTGACAAGCACCTTGAGAACTCACTCAGAATTGTGATTACCTCCATTGAACCATACATTGATAGATTAGTTTTATAAAAACAAGGTCAGATTTCCCACTAGTTTTATATTGTTCTCATTTTTCTAAATTTTATAATAAAAATGTTTTTAAAAAAATTCTTATTATGTATATACACTGACTATATGATATAATTTATGTGTGGTACAAGACAATTCCTCTTTACTCTATGTGACCCAGGGAAGCCAAAAGGTTGGACACCCCTGAGCTATACATTCTTTTACCTTTGTTTAGTGATTACATTAGAGAGTATATTATAAATTCTAGACTTACTTAATCCTAATATAAATTAGAATTTTATCACTTTCCAGACACATGCAAGAATCTTAGAACATTTTATCTTCCTTAACAGACCTTCTACTTTTTGTGTTATCATTTCAAAAACAAAACAATTCTGTATCTAGTTTAAATACCACAAGTCATTGTTTATATAGCATTTTATATGGCCAAGAGTCCTTGAGAATTACCTGCATCTTTACCCTTTCAGTTGCTTTTCAGTCTTTCTTACATGTCCATGCTTCTGCCTGGGATTTTTTTTTATCCTAAAAGAATCCCTTTCAGGGGGCACACAACATCAATAAGTGATACCTGATCTCAAACCAGGCGAAGTGGGAACCAAAGGGAGGCCCAAACTTTACCTGTATGATGACCACTTGTATACCTAATCCTGAATTGTTCCCACATCTTTAAAATAAAATAAAAAATAAAAGCAAGAATCAAAAGGAAAAAAGAAATTTATTATTATTTTTTAAATTCTTATTTTCTTTTTTTAGAGATGACGTCTCAGTATGTTACCCAGGCTAGACTCAAACTCCTGGGCTCAGGTGATCTTCCCACCCCAGCACCGAGTAGCTGGGATTACAGGCACGAGCTACCGTGCCCAGCTTCCCTTTAGTATTAATTTTAGTAGAGTTATGTTGACAATGATTTCTCTGTTTTTGTCTGCCTGAAAATATCTTTATGTTGCCTTTAACTGTGAAAGACATTTTTCATGAAATGGAATTTTAGCTTACCAGTTATTTGCTTTCTGTACATACAAGGTGTTATTCTATTGTCCCTGGACTTGCATCTTTTCCGAGAAGTCAGCAGACAGTTTTATTGTTGCTTCTTTGAAGGTGATTTTTTTGTTGTTGTTGTTTTGAAGGTTTCTTTCCACCTGCCTACTTTTAAGATTTTCTTTATTTTTTATTTTTTGGTTTTCTGAAATTTTTCACTATTTGTACTTATAGGTATAGTTATAAATACATAAATATACATTTATATATTTATTTAGGTACATATATAAGTATGTGTGTGTGTGTGTGTATATATATATATATATATAGAGAGAGAGAGAGAGAGAGAGAGAGAGAGAGAGAGAGAGAGATTTCCTGTTTGTCTTTTGTCATATTTGGAAAGTTCTCAATCATTACCTCTTCAAACAGTGCTTGTCTGCCACTCTCTTTCCTCTCCTTCTAAGATCCTACTTAAATGAATGTTAGAACTTTTCATTTTATTCCTTATGGTTTTATTTTTATCCCTTCTTTTCCCCATGCTTCAGCTTTGATATTTTCTGCCAACCTATCTTCTTGTTTTCTACTCATTTCTACTGCTCCTACTAATATGTTCTTTAACCCACTTATTTATTTTTTAAAATTTCAGTTATACCTACCTGTTATGGTTTGAATTTTGTCATCCCTCCCCACCAAATGCATACATTGAAGCCCTACCCTCAATGTGATTGTATGTGAGCTGTAAGGTGATAATTAAGGTTAAGAAAGGTGGGGCCTGGAGTTGGGGGGGTTGGTGTTGGTATAAGAAGAGATACCAGGGAGTTTGCTCCTTTGCTTTCTTTATGTCATGTGAAGGACATAGCAAAAAGTTAGCCCAAAATGGGCCTTCACTAGAAACCAAACTACCAGCACCTCGATCTTGAACTTTTCAGTCTTTAGAACTGAGAGAAATAAATTCCTGTTTTGTAAGCCACCCTGTCTATAGGATAGATCCTCATAGAACCGTTGACAGGATTCAAGTAAGCTAATAAGCTTAAAGCAACACCTGACTCATAGTAAATTTTGCTATTTCTATTTTTATTATTGTTATCCTGGATCACAAGAATACATATATTTAAAAAATAAAATTATAAATAGTGAAAGTCAAGATCTGGGAAAATAGGCTATTGAAAATCAACCCATAAGTGCAAATTGGAATATTAATATTAATAACAGGCCATTAAGGGCAGATCTGAATGTTAATCTGCCAGGAAGCCATGGGCATGTCACCTCCCGCTGCACTGTGTTGTGATGAGAATCTCACCAGGCATGCACAGGGTCTCCTCAAAATTCTTTGGTGGCTGCCTCTACCACCTGTTATTTCATATGCCCCGGACCAGCCTTGTGAAACGCTCCAGTGCCTGGCATTGCACATGTGTCCTGCTTGGCTCTTTGCATAAAATGTCCAGCTTGGGAGACCAGATTGCTGTTCCAAGGCAGCATGTCCCACAGAGGTGGGAAAAGGAATTGGCCGCCAGTCAAAAAACTGGTGGCAAATATCACACTAAGCCCGCTGACTCTTCCCGTGAATGCAAAACACATTTAGAGATGAAATGCTCCTTCTCTGGCTGCCAAAAAAACGGGTAACAAAAGAAGCAAGACCCACATATGTTTGTGATAGGGAGTGTTTTACCACACAGCGAGGGATCTGCATTTTGTGTAGGTGATTTTAAAATGTTGGCGGAGATCCTTCCCCTTCGGTGCCTCCGTATTGGATTGGGGTTGTGTGTGGAGACGAGGGAAAAGGGCTCCCGTGTGAACAAAGGCATCCTCTGTGAGCCTGGATCCCGGAACACCATCCAAATGTCAAGCGTCTGATAATGAAGAAAACGGACCTTAGCCATGGATTTGCTTTTCAGCATGAGACACACAAAAACAGAAGCATGCGTATGCGACTGCCAAAAAAAGAAACCACACTCTCAGCCAAACACCACAGCTCTTAATTTTTAAAAGTTGAAACCAAAGTAGACTTGTCTCTGGATGGTTACCTAAAATGTCCACTTAAAGGAATGACAGCTCTCCAGGGGAAGCAACAGGGTACTGAGAGGGGGAGCAATTTTCCCCACTTATTCACTTCGACTGATGCCCAGAGAAAACAAATGAGGCTCCAACCAGCCTTCAGAGATCAGGGGAAGCATGAATGCTTCTTGTTCCTCCTTGTTGGTTGTGGCCTGGAAGGGAGTGAGTTTTTGGTATTTGTACCACTGTAAGTGTACGACACTGCCTTGTTATGGAATCTGATCAGCAGTCTTTCTGAGCTTTTGTAAAACGCAGAAGTAGTCTTTAAAATGCAAGATTTGGACTGAATTATCTCTAAGGTATCTTTGTTTAAAAATTGGAAATATCTATTTTTCATTAACACCCAGAGAAGCCCAGTTAGCAAGCAATGCAGAAAAGTATAATGACCATTAGCAAATGTCAGAATTTTCTCTATATTTACATGTATGTAAGATATCTATATCTTATATCTCTATCTCTACTGAGAGAGAGAGAGACTATATAAAATGTACACCTTAGACTATGGGATAACTAAGATCATGGCCAGGCTCTACACTGGCATTAACTCTGAGCCCTTACTACTGTTATTTCTGGGTCCCAGAGATCTAATCCTCTTTGTCCTTGGCTATTGGCAACCTGTGGCAATCGCTGCCAAGACCACTCTGCTGCTCCTTTTGGGGTCTGCTAGGTACCGGAATCCTAGCAGGGACCTCCAAGATGTTAGGTCAGTCCTACCAGGGCGATGTGTGGTCTGCAATCCAGTGCTGCGCAAAAGATGCAAAGAATTGCACAGAAGTTAGATGGAAAACTATAGTTTATTTAGAAAGTAAATTGGGGAGAGAGAGAGAGAGAAAATGGAGATTCGCCTCCCCAAGGTAGGGGAGGGAGCCAAAGCTAAGAAAACGTGGTGACCATAGCTCATAGAACACATGGCCTGGCCAGTGCTTAATAAAACCATGGTGACTGCTGTTTGAAGTTGAATGCTTTTAAACATTCCTTTTGATGGGGGCAGGTTGTTCATGTGATTGAGTGGTGGTCCACTCCACGTTATGGGCAGGTAAGCACAGGTACTGACTTCAGGAGAGACAGCAGGCAGATGGGTGGGCTAGTCACATGACTGCTGCCATGGTGATGGGGTCTGTGTCAGGAAAGTCACTGATTAGGTTAACTTGTTTGCAAAACAAGCTGGGGAGAGGTTTGTAAGTCAATTATCAATAGCTACCTCTGAGAAACTGGTTCTGTCCTTGGCTAGTGGTGAGAGGGTAAATTAAAGTGAACTGCTAGAAAAATGTTACAAAGCTAAGCAATGTTGAAATGGCTGCACATTGGGTACATTGACTCCACCTTAGGCCTTTGTTTTTGATCAGTAAGGGTTGGGGTTGAGGCTTTTATCTTCAACAGGGAACCTGAAAGATTTTTAGTGATTATGAGCTGAAAGGTTGGGCTGTTCTACTCTTATAGGGGATGGGATTTTCTTTTGATTAGGTGAGGGATAGGGTAGGCTGGTGAGTTCACATTTCAGCTTGGTCTGCAGTTAAAAAAAAGGAAAGTAATAAAAAATGTCTGAACAGCTTCCTAAAGCCCGCCTATAAGAAACTTATCTATTTATGCCTAACCTATGCTAGCTACCCTGCCTCATTGTCACTGCACTTTTGAAATGTGGGACATTTTGTTCTCACATCACTGGATCACCATGCCAGCCCTAAGGAGGTTTTGACTCCACGTTAGAAATTAAAAATTTTAATAAGAATAATGGCCTGATGGGTCTCGTTAAGAACATTTTTCTGGGCGGGTGTAAGGGCTCAAGTCTGTAATCCCAGCACTCTGAGAGGCCAAGGCGAGGGGTTGCCTAAGACCAGGGGTTCAAGACCAGTCTAGGGAACTTGGTGAGACTTCATCTCTACAATAAATCAAAAAACAAGCAGGACATGATAGTGTGCGCCTGTAGTTCCAGCTACCTGCATGAGCCCAGCAGGATGAGGCTGCGGTGGCTGTGAGCATGCCATTTGCACTCCAGCCTGGGCAACAGAGTGAGACTCTGACTCAAAAAAAAAAAAAAGAACATTTTTCTAGTATAAACTTCATTAAAGCTAAATGTTCTGAAGAAACCATTTCATTTTTTTCTATATTTTACTGAAACCATTTTTTATCGACACTAGTTATTTTCCATGTAAATGTTGAAGAAAGTTTTGAGTCACTGAGCAGTTTTCATTCTTATCAAATTTTACTGGACTTAACTTCTGCGATCATGAATTTTACATAATCTCCAAGTCTAATTTTCCTCACTGCAGTTTGAGCCATTGTCATTTTCTTTCATGTTTTCAATATCAATTCAGGTTTATTCAGCAGTTACAGGATGGATTATCTCAGCAAGGTAGCATTTTATAGCTGGAATGAATTTGAGATCTTATTTTCCAGGTGAGGGAAATCGAAGCCCTAAGGTTAAGCAGTTTCCCCAAAGTATCCTACCCACTACATGTCCAAGCTGAGATTAGAGTCTTGGCCTCCTGGCTTCCTGCCCAGTGTTTTTCTACTTCATGAGCATAATCACCACTGCAATGATGGACTCCCAGCATTATGCTGGTACAGTTAAAATTGGAGTTGGTATTCATGTCTGCCATAATTAAAGCAGGCCTGAGAAATAATATATTTCATATCTAGTGTTAGCTCTGACTCATACCTGTGGTGACTACCTTCAATACACAGAGAATATCAGGTTTTTTAAGAAGGTACTAGAGCTTAGTTGGTAGTAAGGTCAGGTTTAGTCAATGTTTAAGCAAAGGTATGGCTTTATCTTGGAACTTCTGACATTCATGAAAGAATGCATGCTGAAATTGATCAAAATGAGCATCAAGAACATGGTTGGCAGTGTCAAAAACACGAGAGTTCAGGGCAAGGCATGGGACAGGGTGCCTAGTCTGGTTCATAGTGTGGAGTGATACGGAAACCCAGTATAGTCTGTCCATATTGCCACAACCCTTAAAGAATGACATAATGATATTCAAGCAGGCCTATCCATACCTACATTCCTGAAAATTAGCAAAGGAAAGTGTTTCCCTTATCTTCTATACATTCCCACCAAGTCACTTCAAAGAACCCTTAACCCATTGCAGATTGCACTCACTCAACTGAGAGAAATGAATCCCTACTCACTCCCTTTTATCAGTAGTCATAGATTTGAAAATATAGTGCCCAGGTAGCCATACGCCTTGTAATTGAAATAACGTTTTGTGTGTTATAACTACCAATTAACAATGTGAATAAGGTTTTACTTTGTAATAGGCTCTGTTAACTCCTATACTCTATGGTAAGCTTGATCAACTCCTCAGTTTGGTGTTACTGAGAAGAGGAACTGTGAGCTACCCTTTGGTAACTGACACCAGGAGACATGGACCATAATTGTTACTGTTGACAAAATGTGGCTGTAACTTAAGTTCTATACAATGCTCTGTCAGTCACGTAGTCAATGTATGGGTACCAGCAACCCTAAACTTATAAAAACAAACTGTGGAACCTAAGGGATGAGCAGACCAGTTCAAGAAATGCCAGGAGCCAGGTTCTATCTTCCTGAATTCTGAATTTAGAAATAAACTTTCTGTCAGTTCCCTGCCTCTCCATCTATTGGCATCAAAAGATAGGAGCTAAGCATTTACTTGAACTGTAAGAGGAGTTTGGAGAATGAGAGCTGGGAGAGAAACCAGATAGGGATCATGGAGCCGGGATGGTAGGCAAAGGGTGCCTGTTCCATTGTTCAAGCAGTGGGAAGCCATAGAAGGTCTTTAAACACATTTTCAAAGTAGTTCTGTGGGAAGTTTAAAATGGAGGCAATAGGATGAACTCAGAGTGAGGAGACCCTAGAAATAGGGAGTCATATTAGGAACTTTATTAGAAGCAAGTTTTCCATCTATGTGATAAGATTACCTTCTTGATGGCGGCAGGGGCTAGGGAGGGGAATACGCTTTGGAATGTCCAAGCTATGAGGACCAATTCCCTGTTTGAGAGATGGTGTTTGCTGTGTATCTATACCAACTTAAAAGCTAAGTATCCACAGGGAGATCACTGCATGCTTGTGTCCCTGGTACTCTCTTCAGCAGACCCAGAAAGCACCTGCGCTTTAAAGCACAAGTCCTACACCAAGACTTACACCTTGACCCTGATGTGGGTTTGGTACTTGAAGCCCTCAGCCTCAGGTATGGTCTGCCACACTCTCCTCAGGGGTTTCTCCCAGAATATCCTGGTTTCCAACAGGAATCAGACCTTCAGCAGAGGATACACCTAGAGAAACCAAAGGGAGGGAGCATGCCACCCTCAAAGCTAGGCTGTTCCAGAGAGTCATCACCAATTGGAGATTGTCTGGTGTCATGAGAGGAAGGCGGAGTTAGACAAACCTGGTTTGAATTTCCGTTTAACTGCTTACCACCCGTGGGCTGGTAAATGGTTCTGGAAGCTCTTAGTGAGGACAGTTACTTCACAGGGACGATGAGACAGTCAAAGGGGAGGCTAAGGATGGCCACCCGTTATTCAGCATTTGTGAGCGCTCAGGCCATGATCTGCCATACATTTTTATTTCTTTATTTATTTTTGAGTTGGGGGTTTCACTCTGTTGCCCAGGCTGTGGGCAGTTCACCACAACCTCAACCTCCTGGGCTCAGGTGATCCTCCCTCCTCAGCCTCCTGAGTAGGTGGACTACAGGTGCACACCACCATGCCTGGCTAACTTTTTGTTTTCTGGGGTTTTTTGGTAGAGACGGGGTCTTTCTATGCTGCCCAAGCTGGTCTTGAACTCCTGGGCCCAAGCAATCCTCCCACCTCTGTCTCCCAAAGTGCTGGAATTACAGGCATGAGCTATCACACCTGGCCTGCCACATACTTTTTAATCCACAATTGTATGAATCCTAGTAGCTACCTGTGTAAACTATGTCATGGTATTTACTAATTCATAAATGAGGAAACAAGCTTCGCCTGAGAAACTTGCTTAAGGCTTCAAATGGTGATAGCATCTGAGATGTGACAACCTAAATTTCAGTCTTTCCACCGCACCACAGAACCTGTGAGGAGAGTGGAGTAGAAAGAGATGAACTGCTCTGGTTGGCTGGGTGTGGGCTACATGCCCATCCTTGGAGTCTGTGGTGGTGGCAGGAAGGGGGTGGCATGATAGTTGACAGTGTATTTGGCAGCACCTCCAGACCACTCAGAAGACGTTGTTCCCTAAAGGAAAGAGGAGTGCTTATAAGAGGAAGGGGGGAAGGTAGCATGGTGTGCCGATACAAAGCAGTAACAACCACAGCTTCCTCATCATGCCTGTCTGGAACTCACATTCGCTTTAGTTTGTTTCTTTGACTGCGCTGAAAAGTGAAGGGATGATCATAGTTCTTTGAGTGCAGTAGACAGTCAGGCTAGGATTTGAGCTTTTCCATGGGTAATCCACAGAAGGGATAACAGAGAGCTACTTTTCTTGGATTTCTTTTTTTCTTTCTTTCCTTCCTTCCTTCCTTCCTTCCTTCCTTCCTTCCTTCCTTCCTTCCTTCCTTCCTTCCTTCCTTCCTTTCTTTCTTGCTTTCATTGGAGGTCTCACTCTATCACCCAGGCTGGAGTGCAGTGGCACGCTCACAGCCACCACAGCCTCAACCCGCTGGGCTCAGGTGATCCTTCTGCCTCAGCCTTCCAAGTAGCTGGAACTACAGGCACGTGCTACCACATCCGGCTTATTTTTTGATTTGTAGAGACGAGGACTCACCAAGTTGCCCCGGCTGGTCTGGAACCCCAGAGCTCAGGCAATCCTCTTACCTCGGCCTCTCAAAGTGCTGTGATTACAGGCTTGAACCATCGCTCAGTTGTCATTTCTTGTTTGACAATTTGTTGGTTTTTTTTTTTTTTTAGAATTTTAAACAACTTAGGGAGCATTAAGGAATGTTTCTGAAGGAATTAACAGTCCCAGGAAGCTCTTCAGCAAGTCCACGGTTGCACTAACGTGATCAGAGGATGCAAAGAGCAATAAAGTTGACTTGTATTTGACTAGTTGAGAGGAAATGAGAAGTTTTAAAATATATATATTAAATAGAGAAAAGCAACTGTGAAATAGGTTTAAAACAATGATTACCGAATGTAGTTAATTCCCTGGGAAAATGTTTTGGCTTTGTTACTGAAATTGGCAAACAGAATCTTTCTCTCTCCCCAAGCTGTGTCACTTTCCACAAAGAGGAACGTCTCGATTTATGGGTTCTTTGTCTCCAACTCCCAGACCTGGCTAAAGTTCTTTCTGGGAATCAGAAAACCAGAACATAGCAATCAAACCATTCCCCAACCTCCTAGACAGAGAGCTTCTTGGCAGTCACTAGTTGGGTTCTCCAAAAGTAGGCAAAGTTTGGGGCCCAAATTGTTTGTTAGGGATCAACACCTATGGAAGGAAGCGGGTGGGAAAATGTGGACCAAGGGAGAAATAAAACTGTGGAATAGGCCGGTCAAACTTGGCAGGGAGCTCTTAGAAGAATATTCTCCATCAGAGTGTCTCACATTGGGCCAAAATAGCCAGGCCTTTGTGCATCTCACTCACTCAGCCACCAAATGTGGGTTGCCCCTGGAAGGGCATCACCTTGGAAGAAGCGGCTCTCTGCAGCTGGGGCAGAGCTTGAAGGAGCTGACAGCTGGAGGCTGCCTGCTGACTGTACTCCCTGCAGCTGGGAAGCAAGTCCATCCTTGAAGAAGGGTCTGATGGGGCATCTCTAGTGCTTTTGTCTACCAAAGGCCACTAGAGAACATACTTGCTAGCTCTTGGAGGCCAGTGGGGAACAAAAGAAGCTGGTAGTTTGCCTAAGACCACATGGGAACTTGGTCTTTTTTGACTTGCATGATAAACATTTTGCCTAAGCTTTCAGTGTCATTATGTCTGATAACTGCATTGGAAAGAGGGAGCAGGCTTTGGTTTTCAATGTATATCATGAATCCAAGATAGGAACAACAGATCTTTCAGGAAAAAGAATAAAGAATTTCCAGTAAATATTTTCCTTCCTCAGTTATTTATTGTGGAATAACAAATTACCCCCAAAACCTAGTGGCTTAAAAACAACAATTTATTCTTTCTCACAATTATCCAGATTGAATGGGCTCAGCTGTGTAGTTCTGATTCAGATGGGGTAGGCTGAGGTCACACGCGCAGCTGCCTCAGCTAAAGCTGGGACGTCCAAGATGCTCTCTCCTCCAGCGCTCTCCCACGTGGCCTCTAAATCATGCAATGTCCTGGCCTAGACTTCTTCACAACACAGTGGCTGATTTTTCAAATGGAGAAGCAGAAGAGGCCAGTTCTTTTAAGGCCTGCACTCAAAAGCCCCAGAATATTATTTCTGTTGCATTCTCTTGGTCAAAGCAAATCACAAGGTCAGATTTCTCTTAGTGGGAAAAATGGGAAAAAATTTGGAGCCATCACAGTGTGGCCAGTTTGGGGACCCGAGACCATAGATAGTGACATCGCCTCCATCTTACAGGAACCCCCGTGTGGCATATATTTGGAGAAACTTTCACTCTGATTCCTAAAGGGTGCTCTAAATCCTTTATTACTTACTTGTGTATTACTTACTATTTTACTTGCTTACAAGCCAACCATACATTTGAGAGCACAGTTTTACTCTTAACACACCAGCCATTGATCTGAAGCATTGCATTTAGAAACATGTCTTCTTGTCAGTGGCATCTACTTGTATGACACTATTTCTGTAATTGTCCCCAAAACCTTAAGCTAACTTTGGATTTCCATCCCTGCCATGCATTATACATTTACAAGTAGTCTCTGTTTTTGAGTTGGAGTCTCACTCTGTTGCCCAAGCTGGAGTGCAGTGACACTCTCACAGCCACCACAGCCTTAATCTACTGGACTCAGGTGATCCTTCTGCCTCAGCCTTCCAAGTAGCTAGACCTATAGGCATGCACCCATGCCCAACTAATTTCTTGACTTATTGTAGAGATGAGGTCTCGCCAAGTTGCCCAGGCTAGCCTTGAACACGTGGGCTCAGGCAATCCTCTCACCTCAGCTTCCCAAAGTGCTGGGATTATAGGCATGAGTCACTGTGCCTGGCCATCTCTGTTCTTTTAAATTGACTGATAGACCATTGGTAATTTAAACTTGTAGAAAACTCTTATTTATTAAAAACCTTAGCTTCCTTTTTTCCAGCAGAATTTTGTGCTATACTGAAGTTATGTGGTCCTGATGTGCAATGCTTTTAGTTACCTTCCAACAAAGAAGCAACTGTATCAAGCAGTGTCTGCTTTAAACATTATCCAGAGTAATGGTTGACAGGAAAGATGTTGTTCACCAAACACTGAATTTGCTTCTGGATATTAATTACTGATCAAATACTAAAATGGATTGATACAATTTCCATGTCAAAGCAAAAAAAAAAAAAAGTGCAGTGTTTTAGACTGCAACATCTTATCATGGGTAAACACAATATTTTCTTTAGGTAAGCATCAGATTATTTAATAAGATTCTTAACCTGGGATAAGGGTCTTTGGGTAGGATTCAAGGGGTTAATGAACTTGGAAGGGAAAAAGTTGCATCCTTATTTTCACTAACCTCAAACTGAAATAGCATTTCCTTTCATTATGAATTATGAAATCTAGCATTTCCTTCCATTATGAACGCAGGCAACAAATCACAGTGGCATTCACAGTACCTTTGACTTTGTCACCAATTGAAAGCCGAGATATTTTCATACCAAGTGTCACGTACACTGTCATAGATACCTTGAAACAACTTTTATGCTCATTGCTACTTTAAAATGACAGGTTATCGAACCCACTGATTGCTCTTATTGACTATCCTAATATAGAAGTATATATATTGCTATCTCACAAATTTATTTTTCACTAGTTGACTTCAATAGCTTCATTTGTCATCTATATGTGCATATTATATGTAAGCATATGTGTGTGTGTTTGTGCATTGTATATTTAAATCAGTATTGTGAGAAGGTGTCCATAGGCTTCACCAGACATTCATAGGGGCCCACAGCACAAAAACAGATTCAGAACCTATGCATTAGACTATGACTTGTTGAAAATAATTTATCAATTCTCCCCATCCCAAATCCCAAATCACCTTTGGTAACGGACTGAGACATTATGAGCTAAGCTCAAATAGACTTGAATCTGGTCACCAGGTTATTACTTTGGCGATTGTAACTACTCACAGTAGAGGGATTAAGAGAAGGGACACTGTTAGACCTGGATGAGGTCCTTGCTCCACTATGTGCCAGCTGTGTGACATGGGGTGAGTTACTTAACCCTCTCCAAGAGTTTCCTCATCTGTGAAACGGGATGAATGCCTGCTACCACTCTCACAGAAGGTTTCACTATTAGGGTGAATTGAGCCAAAGTTCGTCAATGACTCAGTGCTCTCCCTGGTGCCTGGCAAGCATGGAATAAGTATTGATCTGTTGCCATTTGGGAACTCTCCTAGCATTAATATGTTTTCACAGATCAAGAAGCTCTTGCTCTGTTAGTAGACTCCTTAAGACATATTATGTATTAAAGGTTCAGATGATGAAACGGTTCAAAATTATTTATCAGCCAGGCCTGGAAACGGCAGTAGTTGTATCCAATTTCTACTTTACTGTCACAAGGAAACAAAGTGTCTTTTTGAGAGGTCATGATAGCAAAGAAGGTTGAAGAATTGTTGGACATTTTGCTACTTGGGCAGCCTAAGCAATAGGAAATTAAAGTGACTAAATTGAGTCATGGGATGTTTCTAAAGCATTGAGTTCCTTCTAATTTAACAATAATCTGAAACATCCCTGTGGACAATAAGCGAGGCGCATCCAGCCTTTTTGTTGGTTTTTTTGTTTGTTTGTACTGAGCTTCTAACATATGGAGATAGGGAAGACAGAAAATATAGGAGTTTAGATTTAGAGAGTAAAAAACAAACTATAAAAACAAACGAAAATTACATACTTGCCAACTTACTGCTCTTCTGTTGTCCAGTATGGCGATATGGATATTTATTTTGTTCCTAATATTTTTTTATATATCAGCCAGAGTCCCAAGGTTTAGATTCTGGTTCCAGCTCTGTCTTCTTGGAGCTGTTGCCTCCAGAGGAGGGCTGCCCGCTTTTGCCTTTGTGTCAGTTCAGTTGCTTTTCTATGTCTTCCCCATGTAATATTTTCAGACATGGGGCCCATCTCGCTGTCTCTGTTCTGGGGAGAAGAAAAAAGCACTAAAGAAAACATGCTACATTTCTTAAGGGTCCATTTTTGCAAGTTTGGCAGCATCAGCAGGTGGTTTTCTGTACTTTAAAGAAATATATATAGCATGAGCCTGTAGTTCCAGCTACTCAGAAGGCTGAGGCGGAAGGATCGCCGGAGCCCAGCAGGTTGAGGCTGTGGTGGCCGGGAGCGGCCACTGCACTCCAGTCTGGGCGACAGAGTGAGAGAA